>NC_044066.1:18625453-18642953 GCF_902167405.1 Gadus morhua | reverse complement strand
ACACACACACACACGCACACGTACACACACACACACGCACACACACACACCCACACAGATACACAGACGCAGTTAGTTATTCATCCACAAGCAGATAAGACACACACTCCCACATTGATGCAATGGTGCAGACACACACACGCACGCACACACAGACATACACACACACAGTTGCACAATTAGTTATACACTCGCACACAGATGGACACGCACTCACACGTATGCATGCAAATAGACATGCATGAGGACGCACAAACACACACACACAAGGACACATGCCGTGTGCACACACACACAGTTTACACTTTACCCTGATCATCTCCTCTTACAACTACATTACGGATAAACACTTTTGTCCTTGCCCCCCCTCTCTCTCTCTCTCTCTCTCTCTCTCTCTCTCTCTCTCTCTCTCTCTCTCTCTCTCTCTCTCTCTCTCTCTCTCTCTCTCTCTCTCTCTCTCTCTCTCTCTCTCTCTCTCTCTCTCTCTCTCTCTCTCTCTCTGACCCCACCTGCAGAGAGAGGGCGGTCTTGGGGGGCACCTTCGCCACCAGTCCCTGCTCCTTCCTCTTCTTGAACTTGCGGAAATACTCCTGGATCAGGAAGGTGGCGTAAAACTTCCCAACCGTCACCTCATCGTCTGGACAAAGAGACAAGAAAACCACAAAGAGATATCATGAAACACATGACCCTTAGGCTTCAATTATACATCCTTCATGGCTGTTTGAATTGAAATGAAAACCGAGGCGGAATTGTCCGATAATAATAATCCCAAACTGGTTGGACAAGCTGGCTAGCAACACACACACGGCCGGGTAGTTAGAAGGAGTTGGCGGTCACACCTCAGGGGACACGGCAAGCATATACCCGCCTTTAGAAAAGTCATAACACAGCGTCACAACAGACTTCAACTCTCTCTTTAACACTTTGTTAAAGGGATACTTCCCCCATTTAGAACCGGCGTTCTATCATTATAAAATCGCTATGTAATATAAATAAATATATAAATAAATATCAGTCAGAGGGGGACGGGAGACCGACAGGTGGGCGGGGCAGCGAGCGCAATGCACTGTGGTAGTTGGAGGTTTTCTTACTTTGAGCCAGAGAGACCATGAAAACACTCTTTCTGCCTTTTTTCAGGCTAGGATGAACCGATTTCAATTTTTTTTTCACATTTATAATACATTGAATTATTTAATTCATAAAACCTTCATATTCCCACCGGTGAAGTATCTCTATAAACTCTTGTTTTTCAACAGCATCCGTCTCAACTCACCTTATTTACATGTGACCCAACTCTCCAGATTGGGAGGTTAATTACTGGTGGTGTCCCTAGAAACACTTGAGGAAGCCCCTATACCCGCTCCTTATTGACCTGTGTTTGTAGTCTTAAATATGACCTTAAAGGGGAACTGTCACTCTCGGCTAAGTACTGCTTCTTATGGGTGTGGAAAATCGATGTGTGCTACATCAACTCTTTTTTCGCTTTTCCAATGCAGAAGTCGGACCGTTTACCTCATCGGAACGATTTGGAGAAGGCAAATCCTGGACCAACGGTCTGGCTTTCCTGTGATTTTTATTCGCGGGAACTGCGTTGGTGTTATTTTGCATCAGAAATTAGTCAAGCTTAATGGGTATTTCCCTGGACTCACACAAGGCCAAACATTACTGTATAGTAGAGGACGTTGCAGTGACATCCTACCTCCAGCAGGAGGCACCACCTGGTCCAGAAGCTTCATACTTGTTCTCTTCCAGATCTTTTTCACAATCGCCCTCAGCTCCTCATTCGCCTGTTCCAGGTTACCTGCACACGCACACACACACACACACACACACACACACACACACACACACACACACACACACACACACACACGTATGCACAAAGACACAAACACACGTGCAAACACACACTCGCTCACACGCAAAATACAAAAAAAACATCAAATCAGAACGGCGTTTTATTTTGTGTCAAACAGATTGTGTTGGATGCGAATATCGTCACGTGACATTGTGTGTTTGTGTGTGTGTGTGTGTATGTGTGTGTTTGTTGTGTGTGTGTGTATAGGTGTGTTTGCGCGTGTGTTGGGTGTGTGTTTACCGTCAGTCTTGATCCTCAGGGCAGTCCTGACCAGGGCGAACAGCGTGGCGTTGAACATCACCGTGCCGTCGCTGTTCAGAGGCATGTTCATAGACACCAGGCGCTGCAGGAAACACACACACACACACACACACACACACACACACACACACACACACACACACACACACACACACACACACACACACACACACACACACAGGCACGCACACACACACAGACACACACACAGGCACAAACACACACACAGACACACACACAGGTACGCACACACACCACAAACACAGGCACTCACATACACACACGCACGCACGCACGCAAACACAGGCACACACACACACAGGCACGCACACACACACACTCACACAGATACACACACACAAACAGACACACACACGCGCACACGCACACAGGACAGAACAGGACAGGTGTCAATCCAAGTGTGACATCCTTCTACCCTGCCCTGTATTCAGGGTCCTGGTTGTCATAGTGACGAGGGATGTATAAAGGTAACGTGGAAGTATTGTTCCTTGTGATGGTCTGAACCTACTTGGAGCTGCTCATTGCTATGGAAGGTGTGTGTGTGTGTGTGTGTGTGTGTGTGTGTGTGTGTGTGTGTGTGTGTGTGTGTGTGTGTGTGTGTGAGTGTGTGTGTGTGTGTGTGTGTGTGTGTGTTTGTGTCTGTGTGTGTGTGTGTGTGTGTGTTACCTTGCAGGCCACCCTGTGAGGACAGAGCTTCCCGAAGCCCAGCGGCGGCTGGATTCTGCGGAGCAGCGTCACCACGTCCAGATGCTTGATCCGACCCCTGGTGGGATCACACACGACCAACGCTCACTGATCGACGCTCACTGATCGATGCTCACTGATCGACGCTCACTGATCGACAGTCTCTGATCGACGCTCACTGATCGACGCTCACAGATCGACGCTCACTGATCGACGCTCACAGATAGGTATCAGTGTGACCGACTAGACTGAAGTGGCACACCACATTTACAATCACATTTTGGGGATTTTGACGCCCTTATTCAAAGCGATTCAAGCACACATTCACACTCTGATTGCTATCAGTAATGCAAGGCGACAGCCAGCTCGTCAGGAGCAGTGAGGGCTAGGTGCCTTGCTCAGGGACACCTCGACACTCTAGCTAGGAGGATCCGGGGATCGAACAACCCGCTGTACCTCCTGAGCTACTGCTGACCGAAACACAGCCAACGGGAACAGATATTCTCACACAGCTCAGTAGTGGCTGATTCACGCGTATTTCTAACAGATTACACTCAAATTCTAGCTCTTCAATCTCACCTACAAAAACCTTTTACCCACAAAGCCTTGTATGAACTCCAATGTCATGGATATCGGGTACATTCAATATGAAGGGGATTTACTTTGCTTCCGGGTCGTACTCGGCCCATATCCTCTTGAACTCATCCAGGTGATGCGGGCCCAGAATCGACCAATCACGCGTCAGGTAATCAAAGTTGTCCATGATGACAGCGACAAACAGGTTGATGATCTGAGGAGGGTCAAAAACATCATGTTTATGTTTGTCTTTTCACTGTATCGTATGTTGTTGTTTTTTCCGTCTTTTACATTTTCTCTCTGTAATGCAACACTTTCAATCACAATGGCGTAAACAAAATTAGTGTATAAAATGCTTCATATTGTCAGATATGAAGCATCTTGCTCAGAGATCCAACCCACAGCCTTTTCACTGGAGTCAAAGGCGTGAGCCCCTAGCAACCATCTGTCCCCCCTAGCAACCATCTGTCCCTGCACTCACCAGAAAGGCACACAGCATGTAGAAGCTGACAAAGTAGAATATGGCGAAATGGCTGCCACAATCCTCCACAGTCAGGGAGCTGTTCCCATTGGTCGATCCCTTCTCACATGATTGCACGGGCTCGCAATCCAACATGATCTCCTGCCACGCCTCCCCGGTGGCACACCTGACGTACACACGCACACGCACACACACACACACACACACACACACACACACACACACATCCATACCATAGTGGCACATATACATGGAGACATGCACGGGAACATGTTCGACACAAGAAACACAAGCATTCAACAGCACAAGCCCACGTATGCATGTGCAGTACCACACACGCACTCAGGCACACGCACACACACACACACACACAAACACACACACACACAAAATTAGAGTTTACATTTTACATTGCATGAGAGAAAAATCTCGTCTCTGGTGACATTAAGTGGTTTTAATTATAACATGGATTTATATATTTTAACTTATAGACTATATTTATTTATTCATTAGTGATGTTTACAATGTTTACAATCTTTGCTTCCCAACTGTCATTTCCGAGCTGTATGAAATCCTTCCTCATGATTTGATGGTGATTGGTCGTTGGGCTTCCTGGCCACGTGATTGGCTCCTCACCTGAAGAGCAGCAGAACTGCCTGGGGGAAGGTCTGGAAGTTGTTGTTCCGGTTGATGTGCGATTCGTCCTTCAGAGCTATCTTACCAAACATCTGATGGGGGCGGGGTCAGAAAACACAGGTCAGGGGTCAGCAGTACCACAGGGAGGGGGGGGGGGGAGGGAGGGAGGAATGGCCTCTCCCTCCCTCTCTCTCTCTATCTCCTTCCTTCCCTTCCTCCGGGTAGGTCGAACAACGAGATGTACCCCAGAAACACTGGAGTCAAACAAGCGACACAACAAACACAGAGGAAGGAGGAAGAGTAAAGGGGAGAGATCTGGAGAGAGAGAGAGAGAGAGAGAGAGAGAGAGAGAGAGAGAGAGAGAGAGAGAGAGAGAGAGAGAGAGAGAGAGAGAGAGAGAGAGAGAGAGAGAGAGAGATTGAATGTAGAGAATAAATAGAGAGAGACAGACAGAGGGAGAGAGAGAGAGAGAGAGAGAGAGAGAGAGAGAGAGAGAGAGAAAGAGAGAAAGAGAGAAAGAGAATGCATGCAGAGAGAATAGAGAGAGAGAGAGAGAGAGAGAGAGAGAGAGAGAGAGAGAGAGAGAGAGAGAGAGAGAGAGAGAGAGAGAGGAGAGAGAGAGAGAGAGAGAGAGAGAGAGAGAGAGAGAGAGAGAGAGAGAGAGAGAGAGAGAGAGAGAGATAGGAGGTTTGGAAAAGAGGAGACGACATTTACAGATAAGGACTCCTGATGAAAAGACTCCAGGAGGACAAAACACACCACAGACACACTCACACAAACACACACGCACGAACAAAGGGATGAAGACCGTCTGGACACGAGGAAGAGGAAGAGGAGGAGCACGGAGAGGAGATAAGGAAAGGAGACGGCCGACCGGACAGAGTCTTACCTGCATCCCGATGACGGCGTATATGAAGAATAGCATCACTATAAGCAGCGCTACGTAGGGCAGGGCCTGGGGGGAGACACACGCGTCAGTACGGGCATGGAACCAGCAACCGCCTTGCTGCCATGGCCCACGCGCTCACACGCACTCACACAGCGTTCCTCTATGAACCATGGAGCTGGATTACTGCTTACCCGCTACAAATACATGGAAACGCCTGGCGCGTTTTCAGCACTGAATAACAAGCGACGTACCATACCAGCCGTGCTCTGAATGGGATTCGACCCTGTGACGGCGTGTCATCAGCTCATTACGAATTATCATTATCCACTTGCTCCCCATTGGCCTTATTTGCCTAGCGGCCATCTTTGCCTCCATCATGGTCCATCTTGGCTCCAGCGAGTGCTTGGAGCCAAGATGGCTGCCAGATGAATACGGCCCGTTGTCTATGGTTTATGTTACATTTTGTATTAGTCTAAAATTCTCAGGCAACCCCTCTGTCAACAAAGTTGACAGATTTCCGTGTGCATGCCGCAATATGACACTAATAACACTTTTGTGGGGCAGACGTGCCAACAAGGCTTGTGGCAACAATGACTGCTTGACAAACAGTTTCTCCAGGGTTTGGCAGGTCCACCTCTGGCCTTATCTAAAGCTTAACCCAACTACATGAATGGAGGGCTCTTTGCATGGTGCTAATGAGGGGGGGGGGGGGGGTGGTCAGAGAGAAGAAACATGTCAAAAAGGAGAGATGATGGTAAAAAATTAAAGAGTCCCTTCCTATGTTCCGACATCACTCTCACAATCGATGTCGCTATGGAAGCCTCTAGAACCACCCGCCCCGCAAACCCTGCATCGTTTTAATTGGACAACACAGCTGTCCATCCTAGCTGCCTCTGATTGGCTAAAAGAAGGAGGGGTTATAAAGGGGGGGGGGGGGGGGGGGGGGGCTTTGAAGACCGTACCCAGGCTGGATTTACACAAATAAACTGTGTTAGAATATTAAGCATTTATCAAGTATATTACAAATCGATACGCCACATAAACACATGTGCTTGTCTTTTACTTGAATCTTGAGGTTAAATATTGTTTTGTGCAAAATCTTAAAAAAGATTTTTCCTTCAATGACCTGTGAAACGTATTATAATGATACTTTTTAATAATATGCAATATAAATAAAAATAATATGGTTTAATAAATGCAATAAAATATATAATTAGATAGTGTGTAATAAAATATAAGACATAAGTATACTAATAATAATATTTCATATAATACAATGCGATATGTGTAATGTCATATTACATATATTAAGGACTATTTGAGTACTAAATGCACAGAACGTTGAGGGTGATCATGTTGAGATGATGTTAAATTGCCAATTGTCTTTTTCTGTTTTATGTTGTCTATTTATGTATATTTTATGTGGAACTACATGCGGTTGTCTTGGCCAGGAGTCCCTTGTAAAAGAGATACTGAATCTCAACGGGATTCTTCCTGGTAAAATAAAGATAAAATCAAATTAATAATAATAAAAATGTACAATCCATTGTGTCTGATTAAACTCCCTAATAAACTGCTAATTCACGAGCTAACACGACGACAGCTAGTGGCTACTAATCTAACAACAGCCAGCCCTCTGGGTGGGTGTCGCGCTAGCGGTGTGAATCCAGCCCTCCAGCCCGACTACAGCGTGTTGCGTCCGGTTCTCCCTCACTTGAAACGATTTGATGAAGGTCCACAGCAGGGTCCGAATCCCCTCCCCGCGAGACAACAGCTTCACCAGCCTCATCACGCGGAACAGCCGGAAGAAGGTGATGGAGATCCTGGCGT
Organism: Gadus morhua; assembly: GCF_902167405.1. Classification (NCBI taxonomy): domain Eukaryota; kingdom Metazoa; phylum Chordata; class Actinopteri; order Gadiformes; family Gadidae; genus Gadus; species Gadus morhua. The sequence continues at coordinate 18,635,717 of NC_044066.1, read as the reverse complement.
TCTCTTCTGAGTTCTGCAGTCCCTTTTGTTGGGGGGTTTAGGACGCATGGGCAAGCACATACACGCGCACACACACACACACACACACACACACACACAGGCGCGTACACAAGCACACACAGGCACGCAAAGGTGCACACACGCGCAGGAATACAGGAACGCAGTCACACACACACACACACACAGACACACACAGGTGCACAAGTGCATGCATCAACACACACACATACACCAGTGTAGGGTGTGTGTAGGGAAATATACACGCACATGAAATAGCAGGCAGAAATAAGGCATAGTAAAAATGAACACACACACGCACACACACACACACACATGCACAAAAAAAAATGAAGAAAATACAGATACAAACAGAAAGTAGAAGTTGCGATATATAAAATATATCCAACCGATACCGGTCACATAAACAGAAGGAACAACATAGACATGCATAATAGAAATACATACATAACCCATCCATCCATTCAAAAGACACAAAATATAGAAAGTGAAGAAAACATGCACTCACATGCACACAAGCACGCGCACACACATGCACACACCAACACACACACACAAACACACACACACGCATACAGTTATTAAAAGGGAAAATGCGTCCTAAAATGTCCCATCAAAACCAACTGACAAGAGAGATTTGGGAGAGAATCGGGCAAACACGCTTGTTGAATAAAATGATCTCATTGAAGTTCACCTGGCAACAAACAGATTCAATAGATTAACTTCCTGTTTCGATAAATCGATTTATGGTATGTTGCATTAAAATGTTTAATCATTATAGTTTAACACTTAATACACCCACTTTAAGCCTGTTACTAAATACGTTTGTTTTTCTATGAAAAAACATTTTGTTGGTTGATTACTTATATGTAATACAAAAAAAAAAATTAACTTATTAGTAATTTGTCTCTTGGATATTTTGTTAATGGAAATACTTTTAAACATTACCTCAAATAACATCCTTTGAACTACGCTTTAATTTGATATTCTCTTTAATGCCTACTGTTTTTAAAAGAATATCCATTCATTTTAGTATTTTAATGTTTTTATCTTCTATCTCAACCCCGGAGTGCCCTAGGAAATTGCAGTGACTAAACTAATTGTACTTTATTAATCCCAAAAGGGATAGTTGGAGTTACTGTTTCAACCTCCGCATCCATTTATAAAACACCAGAGAATAGTAACCAACGATTCAACATTGAACCTTCTAACAGAAAGCAGCTCCAACACCACTTAATTATTAAATACTTCTGGCTCCTCCAAATCCACATGCCAAAAATGTCAATGAAACATTGACTCATTTATTTCCCGAAAGTGCTAACGTTTTACATTCAAGCAATAGGCTGTTACTATCACAGATGAAGCATTAGCCTGCATTACTGCTACTCGTATTATTTAATATGCTGCATTAGGCTAGACCTACTGAGCTAAACTGTTTTGAATCTGTTTGTTGCCCTTAGTGTGTATAGTGCTTCATAATGTATTCCTGGTGGTTCAACAACAGAGAGGGATCATAACATGACGTCACTGTTCACACGTCTGCAGGCATAGCCAAAGGCAACTCATGTGATGTGTTCTTTTTATTCACAAAATACTCAACTTGTTGAATATTTTTGCATCCAAAATACGGCCCTTTGAAGCTGTTTCTATTTAGTGCACCCATTCAAAGAAAAACGGGTCACAATCTTTTCATTAAAATGTTTCCTAATAAACTGTAATTTCTACTTTTCTTTTTTCATCTCGGACAGGTTGTGCTAAAAAGCAACGCACCAAGCGAGTTGTTCTTGACTGCTCTGCCAGGTAATTAGGAAATGACACAACACTGCTCAACACGTCTGCATCTCCGTGTAATACCAACAGTGGAGCCCAGGGGGAGACAGTGCCACACAGAGAAGAGATGGACAATAGGAAAGCTGAACAGCAAGAGACACAGCGGGAGACAGGAGAAAATATCCAAGGGACGTCTGAATTACTCAGACACAAAGCGAACAGACGGACACATAGATAAATATATAGGTAAATAGAAGTTAGGTAGATAAATAGATAGATAGATAGATAGATAGATAGATAGATAGATAGATAGATAGATAGAGAGATAGAGAGATAGAGAGATAGATAGAGAAATATAGAGATAGATAGATATAGAGATAGAGAGATAGGATTAAGGTATATATATATATATATAGATAGATAGATAGAAAGATAGACCACTTGGAGGACCACACCCAGACTAAAAAAAAGTGGTGGTGGTGGTAGGAGGAAGGGGGGGTGGGGGAACGACTATGATGTGCTGGGTGGGGGGGGTGGGGGGGTTGGTGATTGCCGTGTGCACACTGTCAACAACAATAGAGACTCACTTTTACAGATATACCTGCAGACACACAGACGCGCACGCACACACACGCTCACACTCGCTCACCCACACACACACACACGGACACACACACACACACACACACACACACAAACACAAGCGCACAAACGCACAGACTGAACTACGCCTGACAACTTTAAGCATGCTGCTGCAGAACCGCAGAGAGCAGAAAGACAGGAGGACAGAAGAGGAGAGCAGAGAGACAGGAGGAGAGAGGAGAGCATAGAGACACCAGAGGGAATGAGAGAGACAGCAGGAGAGGAGGAGAGGAGCAGAGACAGGAGAACACCAAAGGAGAGCCGAGACGACAGGAGGAGAGAGGAGAGGAGAGAGGAGAGACAGAACACCAGAGGAGAGTAGAGCGACAGGAGGAGAGAGGAGAGGAGAGAGGAGAGACAGAACACCAGAGGAGAGGAGAGCGACAAGAGGAGAGAGGAGAGTAGAGGAGAGAGGAGAGGAGAGGAGACAGGAGGAGAAAGGGGAGGAGAGAGGAGAGACAGAACACCAGAGGAGAGGAGAGCGACAGGAGGAGAGAGGAGAGGCTTTAGCGCGACGGCAAAGCTGCAGAGATGAAGGCAGCGCTGAGAGGTTTGATCACCGTATACAACTGCTCTGGTAGCAGAGCGAAGAGGAGATGCAGGGAGGGGGGGGAGGAGGATGAGGAGGGGGGGGGGCTTGGGGGTGGAGGTGGAGGTGGAGGAAGGGAGGCGGACAGGGTTACCGTTGGAGCGTACCATTGGCCTTACCACGGGGGGATGAGAGGAGGAAGAGGAGGACGAGGAGGAGGACGAGGAGGAGTCAGCTGGCTTTAAGGAAAGGCAACAAAGATCAGCACTAGAGCAGCGCCTTCGCCCGCGTGTGTGTGTGTGTGTGTGTGTGTGTGTGTGTGTGTGTGTGTGTGTGTGTGTGTGTGTGTGTGTGTGTGTGTGTGTGTGTGTGTGTGTGTGTGTGTGTGTGTGTGTGTGTGTGTATGCGTTTGCTTGAGGAATGACATCATAGCGAGAGGGGGGACATTGCATTTCTACATGCGTGCATGTCTAGTGACAAACGGATGTGTTTGTGTTTGTGTGTGCGTGTGTGTGCGTTTGTGGAGCCTGTGAAGCTAGTCGTGTCCGTGAAGTGGTGGGCTGGCTGCATCGCAGTGTGGCTGTGCAGCACTGGCGCGTGGGAGATGTGGGTGCACGTGATAACGTAGTATTCCTGCATGGATGCTGCAGTGTGCCGGGGGTGAGAGGGTTCTGGGTCACCGCGACCCCACTCGAGTTAATAACATGGAATCATCAGGAAATGTGTTTCTGTGCGCGCGCGCGCGTGCGTGTGTGTGTCTGTGTGCTTAAGCAATGCGTTTACATCATTCATTTCAGACTTTTTACGTTTAATGTATGATATAGGAGTATGTATTCAAGACTTGGGTCTTTATGTGTGAGAGAGAGAGAAAGAGAGAGAGAGAGAGAGAGAGAGAGAGAGAGAGAGAGAGAGAGAGAGAGAGAGAGAGAGAGAGAGAGAGAGAGAGAGAGAGAGAGAGAGAGGGAGAATGAGAGAGATAGAGATATATAGGGAGAGGGAGAGAGAAATATAGGTAGAGAGAGAGGGTGAGAGAGTGAGAGAGTGAGAGAGAGAGTGAGTGAGAGAGAGAGAGAGAGAGAGAGAGAGAGAGAGAGAGAGAGAGAGAGAGAGAGAGAGAGAGAGAGAGAGAGAGAGAGAGACAGAGACAGAGAGAGAGGGTGAGAGTGAGAGTGAGTGAGGGTGAGGGTGAGAGTGAGAGTGAGAGAGAGTGCGTGGTGCATGTGGTAGGGGGGGTAAAGTGCGTTACTGTGGCTGTCTCTGTCTTCCTGCCAGATGAAGGACAGAAGTGCACCAGAGGGTTTGGCCACTCTGGACCCTAAGAGCTCAGAGCGACTGAGGGTTTATCCTCAAAGGCATCCGGGTGGCAGAGGACAATGGCTGCCGTCTCTGCGATGGGCAATTCCACCACGCTTTGACCTAACCGTACGCCGCGAGAGCCCGCGCCGCTAAGTAGCTCTCCCGGGATCACAACATTACGTTACGTCGTCACCGTGCGCTGATCTCGCTGACGGAGGTTAACCGGTCGACGCGGGGCACGGCGTTTGGGATACCAAGTGGTACTTTTCAGGGTAGAAGTGAATTCCACATTCCGACAGAGACAGATTATCCGCTGAGATCCTCTTAGCGGCAGCATCAGCGTCAGAGCGGATGGCCGAAGATTCGGATCTGGGATGCGTTTGGCCACTCGAAGCCCCCCTGACCATCGTGATAAACAGGATGAAAAACAACAAAGACAATATGCAAATACTGCTAGAGGGGAGGGGGGGGGGGGGGGGGGGGGGAGGGCGCTCCCAGAGCGAACAAACTAATACTCGTATTCATATTCAGTTTGGGGGAATAGTCTGCGTTTGAGCTCGGGATTTTGAAAATGTCAAAGTTATTTTTGCGTCCACACAAAAGGTGGAGCTCGACACCGAGGGCGAAGAGAGTGGATTAAGGGGCGCGACACGGGCATTACAGTGTGGAGGAATAGCAATCGGAGGGCGTTGTAATGCTGACTGGAGGATCCACCATGTGGGGAGATGCCTGAAGGCAAGAGGTGCGTGGGGTTAAGAGACGTTGAGAAGGAGAGAGAGAGAGAGAGAGAGTGAGAGCGAGAGCGAGGGCAAGGGGAGTCAGGTTGAGAAGGAAAGAAGGAAAGAAGATAGTTCTTCACAATATTGATGTTCTGCAATACTTTGAATAAGTTGTGTGTGAATGAAGCCATCATGAATTTCAATCGGAAAAAAACTTTAAACAGTAGTTCAAATAAATTAATATAAATCACTTAATGGCTCCGTGACGAACAATAAACACAGTGAAGTGAGATGAACTGAAGCTGTTGACGCCACCAGTATTGGAGCGGCGGCCAACAGTGAATTCAGACAAGTACTTCACGTTGCAAATGCGTCATAAACGCATATCCATATTTTGTGTCAAGCAACACCTGTGTGTTCAGTAGGCAACATAGGTCTCTTGAAGAACCGTGTGTGTTTATACTACGAGAGGCTGTTTAATTGATCTGTTAAATCGATTCAATAACCAATCGGTTTGAGAGGAAGGGACCATGTGACGCAAGAGACTCATGTTGCCCAGCTCGCATTTCAGGTGAGAGAGGGGGGGGGGGAGGGAGGGAGAGAATAGCGGGGGAGGGAAAGAGAGCGAGAGAGGGTGATAGAGAGAGATAGAGAGAGAGAGGGGGCAAGAGTGATGCAGTCAAGACACAGATCAGTGCAAAACACTAACAAATCTGCTATAACCAGTTCTTCTTAAACCAAATCCAAAGAAGATAAGAAATGCAAAAATAACAGATCAGGAGATTTAAGAAGCACCCGCAGGTTTTAGGGGAAAAAATGCAAAAGCAGTGATATCATCTAAATCGATAACTAGGGAGGGAATCTGGGTGGTCGACTGGGATAGAGATCATCCAATTCCATCCAATGAGCACCCTGTATCGAGGAGCAAGGTGGGTGTGATCAAGTTTCGATGATCAATTTGGACTGTTCAATTTGAGCAAAGAATAGCTCAGGACTGGTGCTATTTTAATTATCGTTACATTTTTGCTTGAAAAACGTTTGGCAGAAGTTGTGCGTCATAAAGTGCAAGAGGGTTTCTTATAAGGTGAAGAAGAAGAAAAAAAGGAGAAGAAAAAACATCCGTTCAAAAACATTGCAACATTAACTCTAGCTCAGGCTTCTCTCAAACCCAAATAATAATAAATACAATTCAAAAGGCCGGAGAGAGTGAAACGGAAAGACTGAGTGCATGCCTTTCGGTTAGAAGTTAGAAGTGAAAATAATTGGTTAAAAACCGCAAACCAACCAACCAAACCAATCAAACCAAAACCATAATCCAAACCGACAAACAGGGTGCTGAATTGGTGAACTGAACAAATGACTAAAGGTGTGTGTATTCGCTGGCCAACGACCTCATTCAAGACCCACACATTCACAGTGAGTCTTGAGTATCAGTCATTTATATCCAAATAGTCTTTATACATTTCTATAGAAACGCAGATGACGGAGGCTTTATTAAACATTGTCAAAACATTGAAAATGTCCTACCACACTAAAGAGCGGAGATCTGGCGCAATGTAAATGTCATTTGAGGTAACTCTCGACATTAGCAGAACACAGAACGGGGAGAGCTGGGGTCTTTCTTTACTTTGGTACACTAGAGTGGGATGTCATCTTGTCAGTAGGCCTGAGAGCACTGAAAGTCTAATGGAGGATGGAATAACAGTGTTCAGAGCGTTCTACCCGCGACGGGAAGCTTCTCTGTTCCATCTCCTTGAATTCCTTGAAGAATACTCCTAAGACCTGCCTGTTCGCTAGTTCTCACAAGGTAACAAGCGTGGCTTTAACAGTGAACTTTGCCCACTTTTGAAACCACCTGTTACCAAGAGAAGGCCAAACTTGATGCTAATAACCTAAACCTAAATAGCTGAATGTGGTCCTCTCTGTCTTTGACGCCACTTGTGAATCTGGAACTGTTTAAACTAAGTTATCTTATTTTTTAATTCTAAATGTAGTGACATAAATGTATTTTGTAATACAAAACTTAAAACTTTATATCTTTCTAATTATATTCAATTTCTTGATGATGATCACAGGCCGATGTTTAATAAAACACCAACATCAAGGCAGGACGTTGGTTTACCAATCGGTCTCAGCCTCCATTGCAGTATGCAGTGTATTTGGTATAAACTCTGTGATTCTATCGTTGGCCCTGGATACACCACCTTTCCAGAAGTCATTTAATGCAGCGTCAATCATGCCAGGGGAATGGACAACATCCCCGGTCGCAATGATTAAGAGGGTTAAGAAAACATAACACCACATCAAAACAACCACCACACATGTGTTGAGGAAAATGCGATAGTTTGAGGGGCTGTATTGATGCTCGAGCAAACAGAAGCCGCAATACCCGTCTCGAAGGGCAGGATTTAAGGGAATTGCAAGTTGTATTTATCGACTATAGGATTTTCACTGTCTGTATAATGTTTTGTGTTCCTTATTCCTTATTCATTTTTTTTACGAAGAAAGATGTCTAAAAACAGAAAAGGACTGATGGAGGGAAACAAATCCATAACAACTTGTTTATCAACTTGGATATTATTCTCCAATTTATGAATTATGTGCTGCATATTTTTTTCAAAACAGCAAGGGACAGCTGGGGAGAGAGACTCAATAAATCTGTGAGGGGGTCCACAGTTACGCCCTGAGACGTGAACAGCAGTTCTGTTTGCGCTGCGCTCTTGTGGTCAGGAGGGATGCAGGCAGGCAGGTAGGGCGGGAGAGAGTGTGGCACTACTTACGTTCACCTCTGTGATGGCTATGTCTACAATGCTACCCACAACTATCAATGCATCGAATGTGTTCCATGCGTCAACAAAATAATGCTGCAGTTGGGAGTTGACAGGACAGCACAGAGACACGGAGACAGAAAAAACAGGACCAGAAAAAGAAGAAGAAGAGGAAACACAAGACAAGAAAAAAGGACAAAACAAAAGAACATTTAAAAGAAGAAATTAAAAACGCAACACGTAAAAGGAAATCAAAGGAGAGAGGAGGAAGAAAATAAGATAAAACAGTTATAAATATATATATGAGCGCTTTTTTTTTTTTTTTTTGGTTTGGAGCAGCGAGGGGAGGAAGAATCGATAAAGAAACCAACGGAACAAAAAGAGAACGAAAAGAGGAAGAGGAGGAGGAGGAGTCTGGAAGAGATGTGCAGCAGGAGGAGGAGGAGCTGAGGCGACTGGTCATGCTTGTCCATGAGAGGAGAATATCAACAACAACTAGAACAACAACAACAATGAAAACAACAACAGTAAACAACAGATTTTTTTGCAAATCAAACGTCAACGGAAAAAAAACCCCCACTGTTGCTGAAGTTAGAAATGAAAAAAAAAGGATTTCGAAAAAAAGTGGGCTGTGGCGATTGGTTAGTGTGTTAGATTTGTTAGTTAGGGAACCCAAACCCGGGGACGTGTCACGGTCCGGCTCTCAAACTGAAAAACAAAAAATGGTTCCCAGGAAAAGCGCAATTCTCTCCGGGCAGCAAAAACAAAGGGAGAGCGGTCGACTCAGGGAGGACCAATGGGAGGACGGACCTTGGCCTCGGGGCATAACCCTTTGTCCTGCGTGGCTGCCTCTGCCTGAACGCCACCGCTCAGCGAGAAGCCTGCTGATCTGTGCGGTGGCCCTCGTGGATTTGGGAATGGGCAGAGAGGAGGAGAGGGAGGAGAGGAAGAGGAAGGACTGAGTCGAGGAAGAGGAAGGACTGAGTCGAGGGAAAGAGAGGTGGAAAGGGAGGAGGGGAAAAGCCCAGATTGCGCAGTGTCTCAGCTGAAGTGCTGACTTCAGAAGAGAGAGAGAGAGAGAGAGGGGGAGGGAGAGGGAGAGAGAGAGAGAGAGAGAGAGAGAGAGAGAGAGAGAGAGAGAGAGAGAGAGAGAGAGAGAGAGAGAGAGAGTGGAGAGGACAAAGAGAGAGGGAGAGGACAAGAGGCCAGCAGCAGGTTGAGAGTGAGGGCGGGGGGTCGTCTTACTTACGTTGATCTCACTGAGAATGACGTCTATTATGCTGCCAATTACGATGAGGAAATCAAACACATTCCAGGGGTCACTAAAGTAACCCTAGACAGGATAAGGTGAGTGGGGGAGGAGGAGGAGGAGGAGGAGGAGGAGGAGGAGGAAGAGGAGGAGGGGTACAAAAGGAATGTTAGAAGGAGCACAGCAGCAGTCGCCACCTCACAGCCTCGTATCAGGGCGCCGGCGTTGAACTGTGGAGGAAACAAGCGGCCACGTGGACATGTTTACACGCTGTCTTTCAATAACGCAGGTTCCCTCGGAAGAGACCCATTCACAACGCGAGGCGGACTTTGTAGAGTAAGGGTTGAGGCGTAGCTGTGTGATACGGCCACTGGGGTACACCAGAGGGGAGGGATACCGGACTGACTGAGCCGGATCTACTTTGATATTCAAGGCGAGCTGGTTGCACAGCGTGGGATGTGTACGACCTGTCTGCTCAGATCCCTGGCATATCCTTTAATACGATACTCATAAGGCAAAGATTAAGTTTTAGATGAATTAAAATCACACCCAAAATGAATATGATGATATCAACAGGGGGGGATCTGTGTTTAAACTAACCTGAGGGGAAGTTCAATTAGTACATGAATGTAATTAACGCAATCATTTAACACAATAATCAATCGTCAATAGGACCAGCAATTCTATCGCCACAACGTATATTTCACGGCCACCTTAAAAGACTAAAACGGGACAGAACGATAGCCAATGGCTAACAACACTGTCACGTAGTGAGGCTGGCTCAGACCAAAGAGACGAGCCAATGTCAAGTCTGTGCATACAACTGATCTCACCAGCGTCCGGTTCTGATTGACAGCTGTCAAATTAGGCGAATGTGAGTACTACGGAATACCAGAATTACCTTAATGTGATCCCAACAGGTTACTATAGAAACGGTTTTGGTACTCTTTTAGTCATCCGTGTGATCAGTCCAGTTCTAACCGGATCATCGTACATCGTACCGTCTTGCCTCGTGCGTCTGGTCTGAGCGAGCCTCTACACACATCGCCACACGGCTCGACCCGACCTGCCGAGGGAAGCGTTAGCACCACCCCGTCCTCGTCCACCGTGACAGGACGTGCACAGGTGTGTGAGCCGGCTGCTGCCTCCCGGCCTGCCTCGGCCCGACGGGGGCCAGCTGTTGTGAGGGCGAGGGTTTAATGACACCTCATCCATCACCCGGTAAATAAATTAATAAACGCGCGCGTGTGGCGCCGGATCCCCCACGCCGCAG
>NC_044066.1:18605453-18620453 GCF_902167405.1 Gadus morhua | reverse complement strand
CGGATATAAAACACACACAGGAGAGGACGTTCAGAACGACGGTTTGTTCATTTTATCGTCGAAGCCGAAACGCATGACTGCACAGTCCCGCTAAGTGTACTTTCACTGATTGCTCGGTTCAGGCGAAGCAACACCATTGAGGACTGTGACTGAGATTAAGCAAACAACTAAATACTAAACCATCCACGAGGTTGTTTCTGTTTCAATCTAAACAACAATTTCTCATGATTTTCTGCGTTTCCGTCTCCATTTCTTTCCGCACATACAGCAGTGGGAACCCGGCCCTCGACGTCCTACGACTCCCCGCTGTCTCACCCCGTCTCCCTCCCCCGTCTCACCCCGTGTCCCTCGCCTGTCTCACCCCGTGTCCCTCGCCTGTCTCACCTCGTGTCCCGTCTCACCCCGTCTCCCTCCCCTGTCTCACCCCGTCTCCCTCCCCTATCTCACCCCGTCTCCCTCCCCTGTCTCCCCCCCCCGTCTCACCTCGTGTCCCTGTCTCACCCCCCCATCTCACCCCGTCTCCCTCCCCTGTCTCCCTCCCCTGTCTCACCCCGTCTCCCTCCCCTATCTCACCCCGTCTCCCTCCCTTGTCTCCCTCCCCTGTCTCACCCCGTCTCCCTCCCCTATCTCACCCCTTCGCCCTCCCCTGTCTCCCTCCCCGGTCTCACCTCGTGTCCCGTCTCACCTCGTGTCCCGTCTCACCCCCCCGTCTCACCCTGTCTCCCTCCCCTGTCTCACCCCGCCTCCCTCCCCTGTCTCACCCCGTGTCCCTCCCCTGTCTCACCCCGTCTCCCTCCCCTGTCTCCCTCCCCTGTCTCACCCCGTCTCCCTCCCCTGTCTCCCCCCCGGTCCCACCCTGTCTCACCCCCCGGTCTCACCTTGAACAGCTGCACTCCTATGCAGGCGAACATGAACTGCAGCAGTGAGGTGACGATGACGATGTTGCCGATGGTCCTGATGGCGACGAAGACGCACTGAACCACGTGCTGGAGGACACACGCAGAGGGGGGACGGGACGTTAGCCTCCGAGGATATGAGGTGGGTGAGTGAGTGGTTAATGAGGTATGCTGACGGTTAAATGTATATACAATGTACATGGGACTTAAGTATTGTGTGTGTGCGTGTGTGCTTGCATGCCTGAGTGCCAGTGTGTGTGTGTGTGTGTGTGTGTGTGCGTGTATGTGTTTGTGTCCTGCGCTGCATACACCTCCTGCAGATCTTTAAAGAAATAAGTGTGTGTGCTTGCCTGCGTGCTAGTGTGTGTGTGTGTGTGCGTGCGTGCGTGCGTGCGTGCGTGCGTGCGTGTGCGCGGGCGCGTGTGTGTGCGTGCGTGTGCGCGCGCGCGTGTGTGTGCGTGTGTGTGTGTGTGTGTGTGTGTGTGTGTGTGTGTGTGTGTGTGTGTGTGTGTGTGTGTGTGTGTGCGTGTGTGTGCGTGTGTCTCCTCACCTTCAGCCCCTTGGCTCTGTTGATGGCTCTCAGGGGTCTCAGAACTCGTAGGACCCTCAGGATCTTCACCACATTGATGGCACTGGATCTGGACACACACACACACGCACACACACACACAGTATTAACCACAACAACACACAAAAAGACACAAACGCACAACCACACACACATAGAAATACACACACATTTCAAGACATCCTGGAGTGGTGTAGGGGGTTGGGGGGAATACACCTGATAATACACAACCCCCAGGAACATTAAGACAGGTGTAAGGTTCAGCCTGGCTGGATAACAAGACAGGGAAGAGACAGTCCTCCTCGAGGACTGTAACGCCGGATCAGTCTCCGGGATGAAACCACCATTACATCATCACAAAGACCTGACGTCATGGTTACGGGACAACATACCCCTGTGAAGGGCTGGCCTGGGCACTCGCGGAGAGAAGGGAAGGTAAGGACATTTAGGGGAAGGAATGGGTGTTTGAAACACAAGACACAAAATATAAAAGGACACACACAGCTAGACTACTTAACGACACAACACAGAGACAAACCTTAAAAAAGTAAATTGGCAATCAAGGAAAAAATCTGCCTTTTTTATTTTTATAAACATATTTTGCCGGTCTAGGCCAAAGCTAGGAAGTGTGACCTTTTAGAAATGAAGTTTTAGCATCAAATATAAAACTAACATTTCAGGGTTATTTGAACAACTGGTGTTTAATGTTGTGTGAATGACTACGTTGACATTTGGTATTTAGAAGTTAACGTTGATACATGGAATCTGTGTTTCCCTAAACAGAACAGCTCCAATAGCCACAAGCTGATTAGACAATTTGTGGCAAGCAGGAGCTCGAGTAACTAACTAGGATATATAGAAATTAAAAATACCAGTAAGATGTTATGTAACAGGGAGGGAACAAACAAAGGTATAGACACGAGATAAAGGAAGCGCTTGTAGATGTCTATCTGTCTTAATTTAGAAGTTTGTTGAATGGGACTGTGTGTGGGATACAACAAATACTGTAAGTACCCTTCTCGAATCAATCATTCAAATCAATCAGTTAAGAATAAATAAACATATTCACCGTCCCTTCCACCCCCTCCATAGACATGAGTTATCAATGTAATTGCAGATCTATAGATTGTTATACTGATGGTCGGATTATTGGAAAGATTATTTGAGATTGATACTTTAGCAATTATCCTACATACGCCCCACATTAACTGGGAGGAATCACATCACGTCAGCTGTGTGGTGGCATTACGATGAGAGTTTAAAGTTGTGTAAGCATTCGTTCACCACGGCCTCCTTCAACCAGATATAAGAGAATGACGATTATTCAGTACCTTGTATTTTAACAGACTGCATCATTTACTGACAACAAGTTTGATTGAAAATACAATTCATTTATACATAAACTTTATTTATTTTGTACAAAACTTGTTTGAAGGTAAAAAGGCAAAATTTCCACTCTTGGAAACCGGCATCTTGTGAAATCTGTTTTCTCTGTGAAATTTGATCGAAACTGATTTATGACTCATAGATCTCAGTCTGTTGTCACCTGTGATGTCTGTGTGAGGAGGAGAACCGTGTGTTCGTTCACTAACAATGCTCCAAACTCTCCCACAAAGACAGAGGAATAGAGAGGTAAAGGCTTTCATCTGCACAGTGGAAGGAAGTGATCAACACGGACTGTAGCGCACACTTACATTGGAGAGTCTAGTCTACCGGGCGTCAGAGATAGAGAGTGTGGTAAAGCGCGTTAAACGTCAGAAATCATAATGTCATGAGCAGCATGTTAGGACATCAGCTTTGGAAGACAAAGATTGTAACAATGATAAACAAAGAAAGAAGGCAACAATAATAAACAGCATGAAACGATGAAAAAAGTATAGGTGCGATCAGACCAAAAATGAAGGCACGGCGCGAATACAAAAAAAACTACGCAAAGACTTGAATAGAGGTTAATTTTCTGCCCGAAATCAGATTGAACAGCAGAATTGAGGAGGAAGTAATTGTTGCAGTTTGCGGACTCCCGGACCTCTTTATTATCTAAATAATATAATATAATATCTATATAATATAATATAATATAACATCAAATATCACGGCCAAAAGTTATGTGCTCCTCCGGATGATATTATGGACCCTAAACAACGACGTTGGGTTCTCTGACGTCACCGTTCTTCCACAACAAGTGAAGACTCGTAGTGGGGGTTATCTCGGCCAGGGCTGAGAATGAACAGGCGGAAAGAAACGTTGGCGTTCACAAGAGAGCCCTTTCTTCTCCGATAACCACCAATACATTTGCGCAAGCGTTTTGAAGTTTGCGCGATCAAACATGTTTGCACGTGTTTAAAATATTTGCTTCGCTTTTGGTGTGAACGCACAGTATGTACGCATGGAGGTTGAGAAGAGGCATGATAAACAGGCAACATGGACGACATCATTCACCATGCCGGTCTCTGAGATCTCGTCCCTTCGCGGCGTGTCATTAAGGCATCAATGAGCTTTGAGCAAAGTACTGGACTGGAGGTTGGAAGAATAAAGGGCTGTGCTACATAGCTCACAAAACTCTGAGACACTGAAAAACAGTTATTTGGATTACTTTCTGATGGTGTTAGAACGTCAAACAAAGCTGCGATCTGATTGGATGCGCTTCGACAGGTCTCAGCGTAAGCCGGGATCAAAGTTCAAATTGTTTGAACTTTGAGTGGCAGGGTGGAAAATACAGATCTGTGGGCTGGCCTCCAACGCCCAACCCCATTGGACGACCTCGGCCACGCCCCCCCTGCACTCTCATGTGTTCAGTGCGTCAGTAGTGTGATCCAGTATCGGAGTTAAAACCAATGTGAGAGATGGATTTCACCTCCATAAAGAAATAATGGTCCATTATCGTCACCTTTATCTTCATCTTCATCACCAAGACCACCAGAACCATCATCATCATCATCATCATCACTATAATCATCATCATCATCACTATAATCATCATCATCATCATCACCATTATCATCATCACTATTATAATTGTCATCGTCATCATCATCATCATCATCATCACTATCATCATCATCATCATCACTATTATCATCGTCTTCGTCATCATCATCACTATTATCATCATCATCCTCATCATCATCATCACTATCATCATCATCATCATCATCACTATTATCATTATCATCATCATCACTATTATCATCTATTATCATCGTCATCATCTTCATCATCATCATCACTATTATCATCGTCACGTCATCATCATCATCATCATCACTATTATCATCGTCACGTCATCATCATCATCATCACTATTATCATCGTCTTCGTCATCATCATCACTATCATCGTGTGCGTGTGCGTAGCAGGTCTACTCACTGTATCCCAGACGATATGAGGGACACACTGACCACCACCAGGTCCAGGATGTTGAAGTAGTTCCTGCAGAAGGAGCCTTTGTGGAGGAAGGCCCCGTAGGCTGTCATCTGCAGAGGTCAAAGGTTATCCATTAAGAGGGGCTGCACAGTAGACGGTGGTTAAAGAAGAGCTCGTCCTTCTGCCGTCTCAGCGGCGACAGGCGGTCTCGTACCTTCAGGAGGATCTCTATGGTGAAGAGGCCGGTGAACACGTGGTCTGCATAGCCCAGGATCTTTAAGCAGAGAACAAAGTGTCACAGCTCAGCACTCACGCTAATTTAGGAAGCTGAAGTTAGCCCAGCTTTAGGTTGACGCAAAAAAATTAAATAAGCCGACCATGAGATTATTCTGAAAGTATAATTTGATAGAGGTTAGAAGTTGAGATAATCGAAAAATGCATTTAATGCATAGTATCCTGCTGGATATGTCTACAATTGTAAATTTCTGCTCGGTTTTTTAATAAAATCCAAGGGCTTTCAAGTACACTGCGCTTTGCCATGATTGCCGTCATGGTTAGAAACAATCCTTTGAGTGGTTGGAAACTGATTAATTAAGTCAAGTGAGGTCAATGAAAGAGGCTCTCACTTTAAGCCTTTACCGTGAAGAGAATGACAGAGTTAAGTATATAAGTACAGTATAACAGCACTGAGCAAAACTGCCATCAGTCACTCTTAGAACCGCTATACATCCAAGTCGGCTCTAATCCAATTAATGCACAATACGCAGCTCAGCTGCACAGCTTCATGTGTGTGTGTTTGTGTGTGTATGTGTATGTCCATATGCATGTGTCCATGACGTGTGTTTGTGTCTGTGCCTTTGCATGCGTGTGTTTGTGCGTGTGTATGCATGTGTGTGTGAAAGTCCATGGTCCCATGTGGGTGTGTGTGTTTGCGTTTGCATGCACGTGTTTTCTGCGCGTGTTTTCTGCGTGTGTATACATGTGTGTGTGCCTGTGTATGTATGCCTGTGCATGTGCATGTGTCCATGTGTGTGTGTGTGTTTGTGTGTGTGTGTATGTGTGTGTGTGTGTGTCTGTGCGTGTGTGCGTGTATGTATGTGTGTGTGCGTGCGTGCGTGCGTGCGTGCGTGTGTCTGTGTGTGTGTGTGTGTGTGTGTGTGTGTGTGTGTGTGTGTGTGTGTGTGTGTGTGTGTGTGTGTGTGTCCGTGTGTGTGTGTCCGTGCGTGTGTGCGTGTATGTATGTGTGTGTGTGCGTGCGTGTATGTGTGCCCGTGTGTTTGTGTGAGTGTGTGTGTCCGTGCGTGCGTGCGTGTGTGCGTGCGCGTGTGTGTGTGTGTGTGTGACCTGGTTCCTGAAGGAGTCGTTCTGCACGGGGTCCTCTGCAGCCAGACTGATGCTGCTCAGCAGGATGAAGAAGAGGATGAGGTTGGTGAACACGTTGTGGTTCACAATCTGGTGGCACAGCAGCCTGAACCTGCGGGGGGGGGGGGATTTCTTAATTATTACACTCGTTTTTGGCAGCTGAAGATGGAGAGAGAGACCGAAAGAGAGAGAGAGAGAGAAGGAGAGAGAGAGAGCGAGAGCGAGAGCGAGAGAGAGAGAGAGAGAGAGGGACTGCGTTTCCCTACTTGTTGGTGTGGCTGAAGACGAAGAAGGCGCGGGCCTCCGGCATGGGGATGGCCTTCTCCTTCAGCTGGACGTCGGACAGGGGCCGCGGCCGAGGGCCAACCGGCATCTCCGGCTCCTCCTCCTCCTCCTCGCCCACTGGGGGGGGGGGGGAGAGATTAGTGGTCGGTCATATAGTAGTCGCCACTTGTACATCTATTAGTGTGTTTTAGCCTTGAGTGATGTGGTCATTGGTTGGTCTAGTGTGTCTCTACCTTTATCTGTGCAGACATTGGTCAGTTTATTGTGTGTTTACCGTTAGTGACGTTGTCATTGGTTGGTCTAGTGTGTCTTTACCTTTAGCGATGTAGTCATTGGTTGGTCTAGTGTGCGTTTACCTTTAGCGATGTAGTCATTGGTGGGTCTAGTGTGTGATCACCTTTAGCTATGCACTCATTGGTGCGTTCAGTGTGTGTTTACCTTTAGTGATGTAGTCATTGGTTGGTCTTGTGTGTGTTCACCTTCAGCTATGTACTCATTGGTGCGTTCGGTGTGTGTTTACCTTTAGTGATGTAGTCATTGGCTGGGTAGGGGTTCTTCCCCTCAGTCTCGTCCCCAACGTAGACGTCCATGTTGATCTGCAACAATGGAGAACACCTCTTTAAAGGTAAACCTACAGAATCACTGCTGAAACCATTCCATTTCGATCTCGCCTAACTTTTCCCAAACATTCAGCTGTTATTATTTACCAAAAAATATTAAACAGGGGAAATCATTTGTAAGATATGAGGGGTTCGCTACTTCTGGCTGAAAACACTTCTCCAGAGTGGTGCTTTTCCGTTGGCTGAGCCCCCCAGCTGGAGAGAGGGTGACGTGCGCTCTGACAATGTTTGACGACGTACGTCCCTCACACCTGCTACTGCTCCACTCCCAAACCCAATGAGTCAATCATTTCAAAACCGTAAAAGAGTTATTTTACCTCCGAGTTCTATTGCTAAGACTTTTACTTAAACTTTAATGTATTCATGCAGTGACTGGCTGAATATTCCGTTCATTGAACTGCTGACATATTGTTCTCCGGGCACCAATGAATACATTCAGAGTGGTAGTGGATGTGTGAGTTTGTCTGTGTCGAAGCCCGGATTGGAATATATTTTAGGTGAGGACGTGTGAAGGTTCCTCAGACTGGTAGAAACTGGCAGTTGGTTTAAAAGTCGAACACTCTAAGTGCATGTTAATACTGAATCACACAACTTAACGCACCTCTGCAACACATTCTGATAGGTAGTGTGTAGATGTATGCGAACGTGAATGTTTGTGTGTGTGTGTGTGTGTGTGTGTGTGTGTGTGTGTGTGTGTGTGTGTGTGTGCGTGCGTGCGTGCGTGCGTGCGTGCGTGCGTGCGTGCGTGCGTGCGTGCGTGTGGGTATGTGAATGTGAATATTAGTGTGTGTGTGTGTGTGTGTGTGTGCGTGTGAATGTGAATATTAGCATGTGTGTGTGTGTGTGTGTGTGTGTGTGTGTGTGTGTGTGTGTGTGTGTGTGTGTGTGTGTATGTGCGTGTGTTTGTGTGTGAGTGTGTGTATGTTAATGTGAATATTAGTGAGTGTGTGTGTGTGTGTGTGTGTGTGTGTGTGTGTGTGTGTGTGTGTGTGTGTGTGTGTGTGTGTGTGTGTGTGTGCGTGTGCGTCTACCTTAGTGGCGGTGTTGGTCTCTCCGTCAGACGTGATGGACTTGAGCTCTATCTTCTCCTTCTTCTTCTCCTTCTTCTCCTCCTTCAGTGGCGGCTTCTCGTTCACTTTGCGCTTCTCTGGGCTCGCCGTCCTGGAGGAGATAAATCGGAGGGAGTGTGTATCCTGCTGGGAACTGCGTATCCCGCCTCGACTACTGCAACTCACTCCTGGCTGGACTTCCTGCCTCTGCGATTAAACCTTTGAAGCGCATCCAGAATGCGGCAGCGCGCCTCGTGTTCAACCTACCGAAGTTCTCCCATGTGACCCCCCTCTTCCGGGACCTCCACTGGCTCCCTGTAGTAGCTCGCATCAAATTTAAGACGATGGTACTGGCATACAAGGCTGTCGATGGAACTGCCCCTGCCTACCTCCAAGCATTGCTAAGGCACACACCCCAGCTCGATCCCTCCGCTCAACTACCTCAGCTGGACGTCTGGCACTGCCATCGCTAAGAGCTAGCAAAGGTCGATCAGCAAAGTCACAACTTTTCTCGGTTTTGGGACCTCAGTGGTGGAACGAGCTCCCTGCCGCTCTCAGGACCGCAGAGTCGCTCACAATCTTCCGAAAAAGACTCAAGACTCACCTCGACACTGCATAGCCACCCTCCCCCTTCTGGCCACCATTGTACACTGTATTGTATTGTTTTGTATTGTGTTTTTAGCCTAGCGATTGTTGTACTTGCACTTGGTTCTATGAACATCCTTTCTGTACCGACAGCGATATATTGATGCACTTCTTGTGACAAATGTACTTATTGTAAGTCGCTTTGGATAAAAGCGTCTGCTAAATGCCCTAAATGTAAATGTAACTATAGCCTACTGTACTTGTCCCGGATCGGACCCAGTACCGCATATACAATCCGTAATGTCTAAGGAGATAGGTGAAGAATAGCCCAGGTCTGTAATTCTCTGACTGTTCAAGGAAAATGTTAGACTACTCTCTCCTATTGCCACTATTAGCTTATTTTTATCCTATTGTTGATAATGTTTGCATTCAATTATGCTGCCACATTTCTATTTGTGTCTGCTTTGGTATATAAATATATATAAATATATATATATATAAATATATATAAATGTGGGCGATAGTGTTTAAATGTGGTCCATAGTGCTTAAATGTGGGCGATAGTGTTTACATGTGGTCGATAGGGTTTACATGTGGTCCATAGTGTTTAAATATGGTCGATAGTGTTTGCATGTGGACTGTGGTCGAGAGTGTTTAAATGTGATCGTTAGTGTTTAATTATGGTCGATAGTGTTTAAATGTTCTTTTCCCTCTCTCCACCTCATCCCTCACTCTCCACCTCACGCTGGTGTGTGGTGAGCGTTCTGGCGCCGATTGGCTGCCGTGCATCACCCAAATGGGTGCTACATACTGGTGGTGGTTAGTGAGGTCCCCCCCCCCCTTCACTGTAGGCGTCTTTGAGTGTCTAGAAAAGCGCTAAATAAATTCAATGAATTATTCATTATTATTATTATAGACATACTTTGTGTCTATTTTTTGTAGTTGTGTCGTCTTTGATTCTCTTCTTTATTCTTCTGCTTTCCTGTGCTGTGGCATGCAAACTCCCCGTCCGGAATCAACAAAGCACATTCTTATCTTACACATATACAAAAACAGACGCGCACTGGGCCTTTTTCACTTGGTCACGAGACGCTATGCGACCCGGTGAGGCTGCCTCCCTCCGTGAAGCTCCTTCACCACGCAGCTACCTAACATCACATGCATCAAGGTTACAGGACGCCTTCTCGCAATGGAGACACAGCTGTTGTGCGGTCATCATTGCGGCCCTCTTGAAGAGAAACATAAACAGTAGCTTGATGTTTGGCAGCCAGTCAGACACGGACGGGCGGGTGAGCCCTGTTGGATCGAAAAGAGACGATAGCGCGAAGGCAAATGGCTGTTCTCCATCACACTTTAGGCTGAAATCAATACCTACCAAGGGGTAGCATTTTATAATTCACACTAGCGGTACGATAACATCCCCTTTCATTGATGAATACATCACAGTGTACTCTATCTTGCTGGAAGTGGAAAGATGGACCCCTAAACACACACAAACACACATACTCAAGTGGCAGCTAACTACAGTAAAGTGAGGTCACTGCAGTTTACTGTAGGATGTATCGGATATCGGCCAGAGCGCTTCAACCAGAGGCCTTTGTAATATGCAAGGCATGTCATCCCTTTTCTGTATCTATTGTACTATTTTCACACCTCACTACACACTTGACCGAAACTACCCCACACTACACCGCAACACACTACACTACACTACACACTACACCACAATACACTAAACTACCCTAAACTACACTGTACCACACTGCACACTAGGGCTTTGACTCCGCACTTCGTTATTCGAATATAATTCGAATATCAAAAAATAAATCAAAATTCAAACAAATATTAGGCAGCCCTTAATATTCGAACCTGTTATGGGCAGGCCAAGAGGGAGAGACGGTGGAGAACCCGACGCAGTCTATTCATGATATTGTAATGACCACGGAAGAGGCAATGAATGAAGTATTGATTAGACAGCGATTTATTAGAAACCTAATAAACCGTTGGAACACGCAAGACCGGTAACCATAGCAACGCGGTAAACAAATGTAATGGTAAAAATATTTTAAATAAATATACGAATATATTCTAATATTAATATTAATAAACAAATGAACTTCGAATATTATTTTTGGGCAAAAGTCAAAGCCCTACTGCACACTAAATGACACATCACAATGGATTACACTACAATGCACCACTGATTTACCTGGCCAGTTTCTTCCTCTCCTTCTCCTCCTCTTCCTCCTTCTGGGCCGAGGTCAGACTCTCGGCGTCCGCCAGGTTGTCGACAGCGATGGCCAAGAAGACGTTCAGCAGGATGTCTGTTCAACGGGGGGGCGGGGTTAAGGAAGAGGTGGACCAATCACCATCATGCCGACTACCAACCATTGGCTGAAACACTAACCTTTGAAATCATCACAAACGCTGCATTAATTTTCCCCTCCACATCAAAATGCAATACTCTAATATTTGGTAACAAATGCATAACAGTGTCCTTGTAATTAGTGTCTGAATGGCCCATGTAGCCAACTGAATACGCAGTGACGATTTGGAAGAGCCTAACTCCAGTCTCACTAATCAGTCTTCAGGGAATTATGGAAAGTCTGATGGCAGTCTAGCTCAAATTGGGGTGAACACAGTGTTCCCTTTGCTTCGCAAGATATTTGTTTCGACCAACCATGTTGCTGTAAGCAGGACCCTGTAAGTGCTTTATTACTATTGACGGCGGACAGAAACTCAGCCAACAGTTGTAAACTGTAGAAAGGTGTCTATATAGGTTTTAAATCAAACGCTGTGTACTCGGTCGCTGTAGGAATACACTGAAAGCCTCGTCCACTCACGCAAATGAGTTTACTTCGGTTTAGGCTCTGTGCTAGCTCCACCAAGAAGTTCTGCTTTAACAGAGTAGGACTGCGCCGTCTAAGATTAGTCCTACCGTCACCCCAGGGGTGGAACTCACTATTAACAACTGTGAAGAAAACATGTGGTCCCCTTACATGTTGTCTTAAATGATTATTACACAGCACCTGTGTATTTACACTTCAAGTGTAATCTAATATTGAATACTGTTATTGACAATGTTTGGTCAAACATCTTCATACGTATGACCTGTTTAAAAAACCTTTAGAACAGATCTTTTTTACATCTACTAAGTGCACATCATTATTTCGCTATTGTTTCCTCGTTATTGACAGCGGTCATCATCAGATGTGTGTGTGTGTGTGTGTGTGTGTGTGTGCGTGTGTGCGTGTGTGCGTGTGTGTGTGTGTGGGTGTCTGTGTCGTGGCAGGATACAGTTTCCGCAGATGAAGAGGATGATGAAGTAGATGCAGACCAGCATCCCGGGGAAGGACGGGCCGCCGTACGCCATGATGCCGTCGTACATCACCAGGTTCCAGTCCTCTCCCGTCAGGATCTGGAGGATCATCAAACACAGGGGACCACTGATCACAACACACTCTGATGGACCATAGCCTGGGCGATGAGGATCTGTGGGGAGCATCCAACCCAGGGGATCACTGATCACAACACTTATTGACCATAACCTGGGTGAGCAGGGGGGACGATCTGTGAGGAACATCCAACCCAGGTGATCACTGATCACAACACACTCCTATTGACCCTAGCCTGGACAAGCAGGGGCTTTTTACTATATCTTAGATCACTACAAAAAATGTAGAAAAAAAAAAAAAACGATAGATGAAAATTAATTTGGGATCCATACACAAAAAAGAAAGATGTAATTGTTTTTGTTCAAATTTAAAATGTTTTGGTTATGGTGAACAAATCAGGTGTTATTCTATAGCTATACAGAGTATCCCGATGGCAAAAATTGCCAAAATAGAACGTCCATGACTCCGCTAGTGTGAGTCCACCAGCGTCCATCTTGGTTGTAAACACTAGCCGGGCGGCGGGGGGGGGGGGGACTCCGCATTCCGTTCCCCTCTGCCAGCCAGCATTCAGTACCAAGACCCCCTCACCCTGGCCCGTGGGCCGACAGACTGAGGTCCTCCCCCAGCGTACCTGGAACACGGTGAGCAGGGACTGGGGGAAGTTGTCGAAGGTGCTGCGGCGCGTGATGTCAAAGTTGAACTTCCCGCCAAACAGCTGCATGCCGAGCAGGGAGAAGATGATGATGAAGAGGAAGAGCAGCAGCAGCAGGGACGCGATGGAGCGGACCGAGTTCAGCAGCGACGCCACCAGGTTGGACAGAGAGTTCCAGTATCTGAGGGGCAAGGGGCGATGAGGATTAGAATACACACAGGGAGGACAATGTCTGTGATGAAGGCGAGTTAAACCACGGCAAGGTCAAGTTCAGGAGTTTTATTGGTCACATACATGTACAAGTAATGCAGTGAAATGAAAAAGTGGCAGTGTGTGCCCTGTTGAATACTTGATCCTGATTGGCCCATAGTGTTCAATGGGTTTGCACATTTACAATGACGGGATGCCTCGGCCTTAACAGTAAATCACTTTGAACACTTCTTCGGTGGTAAGTAGGGATGCACCGAAAAGAAAATTCTTGGCCGAAAGCCGAAACCGAATACCGAATGTGGCTTTTGCTGTTTTTCATTCATTTTGCTTTAATTTTTCACCATTGCATAAATCAAACAATTAAATGTCCTTTCTAAACTTTTTTGTCTTGCTTTTCAATACAAAAAATCAATTACAAATTTGATGCAAAATATTTATTTAATACTGAACGTTTTCTAACATTCCATCAGACCTTATAGCAAGAATTTAAGAACAATGTGACTTTAAATAAATGAGTAAAACATTTTTATTTTTATTTACTTTTTAATCAAAAATAAAAATGTTCAGTGTATTATTTTCGTGGCCGAATATTCGGTGCATCCCTAGTGGTAAGCAATCTCAGCCTTGCCTGAGCCGCGTTACATTGTTCTCCAATAACGGGACGGCCCGTAGTAGCTTATCCCTTACATACTTTATTGATCCCAGATGGGGAATAAAAAAGACAGTGGTAAAATAAAAAAAGATATACAAATTGAAAAAAATTATATCTTGATCCTATTGGTTTGTTCTTTCCCCTACAAAGCCTCTTGGATAATATCGGTCAATGTGCAATGAAAGGTCAGAGAAAGAAAGGTTTTGTGTCTGCCGGCGTATTCTGGGGACTTTAGAGTGACGACGCTCCACCGTGACTTTGATATCTGCTGACTTTGTCACCCACACAACACAAAGGAAAGCTCATCATGCATTACATTTCAGCTTGACTTTCTCCTGACTTAGGCGTGCGTTCAAAAGACTTTGTGTTCAATTATAATGAATGTCCTATAGCTACTGCCCATGCATCCATTCCTTTGGGCAGTGTGTGTGTTTGTGTGTGTGTGTCTGTGTGTGTGGGATTTTATACTGTGCATAAACACATCTAATATAAACAGAGTACACTAATGTTTAAGCCTGTGGGGGCGGCTTGGCGGATATAAAAGTCAAGGTTGCACAAGTATATGCACACGTACACACACACACACACACACACACACCACACACACACACACACACACACACACACACACACACACACACACACACACACGTACACACACACACCGTCAGCTACCTGGTTATCTTAAAGATCCGCAGGAGTCGTACGCAGCGCAGGACGGAAATGCCAAGCGGGGACATGATCTTTGTCTCCACCAGGATGGTCTCCAGGATCCCCCCCCCCACCACAAAGCAGTCAAAGCGGTTGAAGAGAGACACAAAGTAGGCCTGGGAGGAGAAGAGACCGAAACACTCAATGAATATCGATCACACGGTCGATGAAGATGCATTACCTTTTTGAGTAAGCAAGAGAGAAATAGTCTCGGGATATTTGCTTTGAGACGCAGGGGAACAACGTGTCAGAACCGTTCATTGTACTATAATATTTATGGATCACTTGTGTGTAGCTTTTATACCTAAAGCTCCACGGTAGTTTGAGGCTTTACATTCTAAACTGTTATTGCTTTCTAAAAATGGAACTCGGTTCAGTGTTTAGGAGACAGCACAAGGGTTCAAGTGTGAGGGGGATGTCATGTTAGAGGTTTAGAGGTTAGGAATTAGAGGCAGGAGATAGGCATTAAGGGATAGGGATTTGGAGTAATACATGAGATCGAGCTACTGTACGAGGATCAGTGAGGTTATGGTTAGGGTTTAGGAGATAGGAGTTAAGGGTTCAGGGATAGGTGATGGAGCTAGGATTCGAGGCTCAGAGTTAGGTTATGGTTAGGGGTTAGTAGTTAGGAGTTAAGGGTTAGTACTTAGGT
>NC_044066.1:18587953-18600453 GCF_902167405.1 Gadus morhua | reverse complement strand
TGGGGTTTGGACCCACGGGCTCACTGAGCTCGTCTTTTGGTGTCGAGAGATGTAATCGTTGAGGAACCCAGCGGTGCTCAGGATAAAAGGATAGATATGGGGGGAGGGAGGGATGGAGGGGGGGGGGTTAAACCAGCTGTCTCCTGATTGGCTCCCGGAGGTGAGGATGAAATCACCCTCCAGGTGTCACAGGAGCGAAGAGGGAGGAAGAAAAGAGGGGAAATAAAAATGGGAGGAAGGTAGGAAAAAGAGAAAAAAAAGCGAGAGGGAAATATGAACTTGAGTTATTGTCACAGTCTTCTTAGATATATGACGATATGTCTAGGAATTGATACATACATCGATATGAGCTCATTTATCTACCACTGGTCAGCAACCAAATAAGTTTTGTCGGTGTCCGACAAATGGAATTCAAGTTTGTCGTACTCATGAATCTCATTGGATGGAGGTCACGTTTCCAGAAGCCAAAGTTGAATGTACCTACACCACTGTTTATAGTGTTGGACTGGGGAACACTGGTTCATTAACCTACGGTATTATCTTCACTATGATGATGGAGGATGGATGAAAAATATTACATCGATATCACAGAAAGTAAAAGAAGTCCTACGACAGGTAGCATAGAAGAGGTGTGTGTGTGGTATTGTGACATTCATATCCTTGTGGGGAATCAGGAGATAGGCCGAGGTGCAGCAGAAATGCAAGAACATCTGCGTGTTGCCACCATTGCACCAGGAGTGGGGTGCACACTGTCTGTGTTCGTTACACCGCAAATATAAAAGCCCCACCGTGACTCAAAGTGTTGCATACCTGCAGGAGAGAGAGAGAGAGAGAGAGAGAGAGAGAGAGAGAGAGAGAGAGAGAGAGAGAGAGAGAGAGAGAGAGACAGAGAGAGAGAGAGAGAGAGAGAGAGGTGGAGGGAGAGGGAGAGGGAGAGACAAAGGAGAGAGAGAGAGAGGGAAGAGGGAGGAAAAGATAGAAAGGAGGATGAGGGAGGGTTAAGTTGTACTTACGCCAGTCGCGTGCAGCAGGTCTCCCCCTCTGTGTCTCCCCCCGGGACGTTGTCTGTGTTCACCGACTCGTTCTCACTGGCCGGCATGCTCACTGTGAGGAAGAGGAGAGGAGAGGAGAGGAGAGGAGAGGAGAGGAGAGGGAGGGGAGGAGAGGAGGAGAGGAGAGGAGAGGAGAGGAGAGGAAAGGAGAGGAGAGGAGAGGAGAGGAGAGGAGAGGAGGAGAGGAGAGGAGGAGAGGAGAGGAGAGGAGAGGAAAGGAGAGGAGAGGAGAGGAGAGGAGAGGGGAGGAGAGGAGAGGAGGAGAGGAGAAGAGAGGAAGAGGAGAGGAGGGGAGTGGCGAGGAGAGGAAGAGGAGAGGAGGAGGAAGTGAACAAAAGGCCAAACCAGATTGACAAGTTAGGAAAGAAGATTTTGACATAAAGACGATATGAATGAGTGAGAGAGTGAGAGAATGAATGAAAGAAAAACCCGAACAGAAGAAGTATACATATATTTGTGTACATTTCGGGACTTTCATTTCGCTAAACCACATACGACGAAAACATCAGCCTCCAGCCGTCCGATACGTATCAATGAATAACCCATGATGTCTCTGTCGGGGAGGGACACTGCTGCCAGCTCAGCTGACCCACGCACAGACCTTGACAGAGGGAACGTGTCAAACGGCAGCACCTGTGTACTACAAACAGGGAGGCCCATGCGGCGTTCTTCAGACCTTGTGGCCCTCTCATACGATGGACCTGCACTGCAGAGACGCCCTCATGGATCTGAAGTTCACTTCCGACACGTAGCGCTTCACCTTGTCACGTTTCACCTGCTGCTCTGTGTTACTCTCTCTTTGTCTCCCTCCCCCTCCCTATCTCCCTCCCCCCCCAGAGACCTAAAGCCTTTTTACGTTTATAACCAGCCCCCGTGCCATTTCAGCTCCTCACTAGAGCTGTGAACTAGTTTAATACCTATTGTTAGAGCCCGGCTCCAAAGAGCCGAGACTAAAGCCGTCGCAACGCAGGGACGACGGGGAAACGCAACAGGAAGGAGGAAACGAAGGAGGAGGAGAAGGAGGAAGGGAGAGGAAGAAGGAGACCACGGAGGAGTTGGATGAGGCAAACTTTGAGCCGAGGGGATTTCGAGTGTCTTTGCTCTCGGTGCCTGACGTCAGACCACTGAGAGGCTGAAAACAAACCCTGACGAAACCCTACACGCGGCAGCGAACAGACGACAATGGTGCGCTGATAATGAAAATCATTATTTATTGCCAAAACAAATATGCTCAAGAGGACTAGACTTTAACCTTTCCCCAGGAATAAAAGGATTCATCAAGAGGACTGATTATAGCTGGTGTACAACAACTGGCTGTGACAGTTTGTGTGTTAGTGGGTAGGCACGAATTAGCAAATACGTTTATCAAAGTCATTTGGGCGTTTCGTGCTCGTGTACGTAAATACGTGAAAGCGTCCCTTGACTGAGTTTTCCTGAGAAAATTGAACAGTGCACCCTCATTAACACTCCATTCACTACGGTAAAGAACACATCTTGGACTTACTGATTGCAAGCAGGTAATGCAGGAAATAATTAAATCCACATTCTACTATAACTGACTACAAGACGTTTTCTGTGCGGTTTTGTGGACACATTAATTAGTTTGAAACAATCTATGTCACGGCACGATGCCACAGGCAGTCCAGCTAAACAGAGAATTATTCTACTAAGAACTAGAATTAATAACTACGAAAATAACATGCCTCTTTTTTTAAGGTCTAAGACAAATCATTTCACTCTGTTTTAATATTCACAACATGAGGAATTGCATTCATCAGTCACTTCCGTCACGTTTGGAATATTAAAACGATAACCAGACATTTTTTAAATGCGGCTGTTCGTATGGTTTTCCTGACCAGACATTTGTCATATTAAGTGGAAAAGTGAAGTTGAGCCCACCACACTAGCATAATGGATGGCATGAGCTCAGGGCAACACATCCATCTCAAACAACTCAAGTACAAAATGCTGAACCTGCAGATTTGCTAATGTTCACACTGTACAACAAATCAACAACGTCTGTTCTCAAAATGACAAAAACGTTGGTCAGAGAAAAAGAAGCGACCCAGTGACGACCTTCCGGATCTATATCATTGTCAGTGTTTCTATGCCAACGGATGCAGCAGCATTCGAGTCAAGGCTGAATCCCTATAAGGTATAACGAGGGGAAGGTCCATGACGTGACAGCCAATGAGAAACCTTGGTCTGCATCCGTTAACGATGTAGACAAACCAACAAGAACGCAGACAACCGGAGAAAGGACTCAGTCGGCTGCGGCGACATGAACAGCTTCCTCAGAGGGACGGCGGGAAGACCCATCGCTCTGTGGCTGTGTCTCACTGCACAATCACCCCCATTCTGTACAATTATTTCAGCCTGAGCACGACTTAAAGTCGATTGGATTTGTTTTTTTCTTCTCTCAAGTGATGATTGCAGTAAGACAGAGCCAACCTTCTACCGAGCCTTACATCGCTACAGGGGGGGGGGGGGGGGAGGATGCTTGGTCCGATGCAGGAGGAAGAGGAGAGGAGGGTTGGAGAGGAAGGGGGGGGACAGGAGGAAGAGGAGAGGAGGGGTGGAGAGTGGAGAGGAGAGGAAAGGAAAGGGAAAGACAGGAGGAGGAGGGAAGAGAGAGTAGGGGAGGAGGATAGGGGAGAATCGGATAGGAGAGGAAAGGAGGGGCAGGAGAGGAGGGGAGAGGAGAGGAGAGAGGGAGGAGAGGAGGGGAGAGGAGAGGAGAGGAAAGAAAGAGGAGAGGAGAGAGGGAGGAGAGGAGAGAGGGAGGAGAGGAGGATGGGAAAGAATAGAATAGGAGTAGGGCCAAGGGGAGGAGAAAAGAGAAAAGATGGGAAAACTAGCAGGTGAACGTAGAGAGTGTATTCAGTGAAGGGGGCAGTCCGCTTGCATGTCTCAGTGAACCGTGTCTAACGGGTCCATGCATGCAGACGCACACGCCTTACGAAGAAAAGCTGCGTTTTTCTTCACCGCTCCGCGCAGAGACTCAAAACGACGACTCTTACCTGGGGACAAAGAGCATGGCTCAGAAATACTTAACGACCACACATACACGAGCACAAACACGCGCACTCGCATAGGTACAGTCATAAGCACACACACACAGACACACACCCAGACACACACTATCACATACTAATAAACACAATCACATTCTTACAAACACACACTTTCACACTAGCACACATACAGTACATATTAATAAACACATACTAACCAACAAACACACACACACACACACACTAAGACTTTCACAAACAAATGGTATACACAGACACAGACCACAAGAACACGTTTATGAAAAGAGGGACAATATGCTTAAACAGGAATTCATACCAAAGTGAGCAACTCAGCCATAAAAGCATAAAAATACAGATAAATCACAAATAATGAAGTGGATACACTGTCAGACCCAATCACATCGCTGTGCAAATACAGAGCACTTCTATTAGCGACGAGCCGAAAAAAAACCTGCTGTCAAAGCGCTATCATTTATAGATAAATCGCTATGTAATTTAGTGACTATTATTTATGTGAAAAAGGGCGACCAGTAAGTAGACAAATAGACCAATGAATGGAGGACCAGAACTCTGCGTAGTGAGAGACTGTGCAGACGACACGTGAAGGAGTGTAAACAGCAACACACATCCACACGAATACAACAGACCCCCCTAAATATACATTCTCCTCTTACTAAGGTCGATGTAGAGACATTCATCAATGCCATGTCGTCCTTGCTCTTAAGACAATCGCGTGGACGAACGTCATGTCTTTTTCCCCTGTCACAAGTCTCCATCTGTCCTGTCGTTCTGCGTCTCTGACCTTTATCTCTAAGGTCTGTCATCTTTTTTTCTCCTTAATCTATTTATGTACCCGGTTGTGTGTGTGGTACGCGGTTTGTGTGTGTGTGCAAACTACCCCCATTCATCTTCTCAGCAGAAGCCCCATTAGTCAGAGGTAGAGGGACAAGAGAGAGACGGTACAAGGAGAGAGAGGGCGAGAGACGAAGAGGAGGCAGAGAGAGGGCGAGAGAGAGGGATAGATAACAGTTAACTTGTTTTTGAGAATAGCTTTTTTTGGTGTGTCAAAAGTGTTTTCATCTCAGTTTTATGCTTACAAATAGTCTCCAAACATACGATATTTATAATAAAGCTAATCTAATATCTGTTATCTTTATTAATGTCCTTATTTAATCTGTCTGTTAATGTATGATCCTCCATGGCAAAATGTACTTAATGAAAGATAGATCAAACAACTTACTCAGACTAACTCGTCACTTGAAGGAAGGAAACTTCTCAAATCTTCTCAGAGGGTAAGGGTCTATCTCTCTCTCCTCGCTCTCATCTCCCTCTCTGTCTCTCTCTCTCTCTCTAGTGCCTCCAACTTTCTCACTCTCCCTCTCGTCTCTTTCTGCTCTACATCGCTCTCTCTCTAGTCTATCTCTCGCCACCTCTCACCCTCTCTTTCTCTCTCTATTACACTCTCTCTGTCTTTCTCTGTCACGCTCTCTCTCTCTCTCTCTCTCTCTCTCTCTCTCTCTCTCTCTCTCTCTCTCTCTCTCTCTCTCTCTCTCTCTCTCTCTCTCTCTCTCTCTCTCTCTCTCTCTCTCTCAGAGAGAGAGAGAGAAGACCATTCCCGCTGCAAGTGATATGGAGAGGTATTCGTGTGTGTGTGTGTGTGTGTGTGTGTGTGTGTGTGTGTGTGTGTGTGTGTGTATGTGTGTGTGTGTGTGTGTATGTGTGTGTGTGTATGTGTGTGTGTGTGTGTGTGTGTGTGTGTGTGAGAGTGATTGAGTGAGTGAAGTTGCGTGTGTGTGTGTGTGTGTGTGTGTGTGTGTGTGTGTGTGTGTGGGTGTGCGTGTGTGCTTGTGAGAGTGATTGAAGTTGCGTGTGTGTGTGTGTGTGTATGAGTGTGTGTGTGTGTGTGTGTGTGTTTGTGTACATTAGTATTTGCGTGCACTGTCTGTCTGTGTGTGTGTGTGTGCACCATTTCGGTTTGTGCATGCATCAGAGAGCATGACATTGAGCACTGAGGGAGGTTACGTGTATAAATACATGTAAATATATATATATATATATGTTCGTATAGATGCAGGCCTGTGGACGTGTGGCCGTGCAGCCTGAGGCGATGTGTTTCATAGACACAATCTGATAACATTATCAACATTAGCAGCCGGTAGATCTCAGGGGATCGGGGAGGATTCTCAGGAGCTCCGGCAGTATCTCCAGTCGGTCCCATCAGCCTGTCCTTCAGTCTGCTATCTCTGCTGTTCATCTCTCAGACAAAACCTCAGAGGGTTGTTGCGCACACACACACACACACACACACACACACACATAGAACCTCACACACGCACGCACACACACTTACAAACACAAGCACACTCAGCAAGATATGCCCAAATAAATACAAATCATCTAAACACAAATGCGCAACCTATTCATCACATGTCTCAAGCATGGACAAAAAAGCACACACACGCGCGCACACAAATGCATACACGCACGCATACATCCACACATGCACGCACGCAAACTGACACAAACACACACACACACACACACACACACACACACACAAGGAAGAAAGGGAGGTGAAGGGAACTCACGGTTCCTAGGTTTGTCATCGTCCAATCCCTCCTCTTCATTTTCTGGGTCAATGTCCTCAGCCTGAGTGATCCAGTCCAGATAGCCCTGTGAACACACACACACACACACACACACACACACACACACACACACACACACACACACACACACACACACACACACACACACACACACACACACACATACATTTTATGAGAAACACATTCGAAAGTGTGTTCATTCACTCACACACACACTCACATTCAAACTAACTCACACGTACACACTCAGATGCGAATTCGCACATTCACACATTCACTCAAGAGCACATACTCATTCACAGGCACACTCACACACACACACACACACACACTGACTCGCATGCACGCACTCACACAGGTCACGTCCGGTCGTGTGCCCTACCTTGAGGTCTTCTTCTAGCTGCTGTTTCTCTCTGAGCTTCTGGAAGTCTCCCCTGGCTTTGGCCTTCTCCCTCTCCTTAGAGAACTCTCTGGAATAGGGATAGAGAGACATAGAGGGGGAGAGAGAGAGAGAGAGAGAGAGAGAGAGAGAGAGAGAGAGAGAGAGAGAGAGAGAGAGAGAGAGAGAGAGAGAGAGAGAGAGAGAGAGAGAGAGAGAGAGAGAGAGAGAGAGAGAGAGAGAGGTAAGGAGAGAAAGAGAGAGAGAGAGAGAGAGAGAGAGAGAGAGAGAGAGAGAGAGAGAGAGAGAGAGAGAGAGAGAGAGAGAGAGAGGGCAGATAAGAGGTGAGGGGTGAAAAAGGGGGAGAGAAAGAGAGAGAGGAAAAGAGATGGACAGGGAGGAGGGAGAAGGGGAGAGAGAGAGAGGGGTAGAGAGAGAGAGAGAGAGAGAGAGAGAGAGAGAGAGAGAGAGAGAGAGAGAGAGAGAGAGAGAGAGAGACAGAGGGAGAGAGAGAGAGAGAGCAAAAGAGATTGACGGGGTTGAGGCAGAAGGGGAGAGAGAGACAGAGGGGAGGGGAGAGAGGTGACAGAATGACAGAATCTGAACATGTCCACTGAATAATTGTAAAGTCATCACAAAAAAAAACAGCAGCAGAAAAAAACGGAACGACGACAGCGAAACTTCAACAGCAATTGAAACATTCTTCTTCTTCAGGGGAAAAGACCCCCCCCCATGAGGAGAAAAGCCTGTCCAAGATCAAATCAGATACAGAGTGTTACGGAGAGAAGCAATCTGTGGGGAAACAGATGAGACCCGTTAGTGAGAGAGCCAGGGAGAGTGGGGGGGGGGGGGGGGGCAGAGGGAACATGCAGCCATGCGGGCCGACTCGGCTGAGACACCCTCACTGCGGCGACCAGATGCCACCGTCCAATCACATCCGACAAATTCACTCATTCACTAAATGAACATTTGATTCTAATCACCGACGTCTCCACGGACGCCAAATTGATTTTAATTGGGAAACAGCATTTGTGCAGCGCTGGTGGTTGGGTTTAGCGTTTTAGGAAAGGTCTCCGCAGCAGCTGTCCACCGCCCCAGTAAAGCGGTCGGGCTGTTTGGGACGAGGGCTGTCCGGTCCACGCTGCCCGGAGGGTTTTTTTCGTGAATGCTCCGGAACGACGCGGGACCACGCGGAACGCCAACGGACAGCGGGGGGCTGACGGTCCCCTCGCTCTCCGCCTCGGCTCGACGCTCCGGCCTCCAGACGGATGGGGGCGGGGGGGGGGGGGGGGGGGGTGGGGTGGGTACTGGACAAGGTGGTCCGGAAGGTCGATAGACACATCGCCAGCGCGGCACCCCCAGAAGGACGTTCCCAGGGAGGGTTCTGAAGGGAGGCGTCGGGAGGGAACGGGGGATGATGTAACCGGCTGAAACCGCTTCAGAGCAGGTGAGGGGATGAAAGGCACAACTGTTGGTTACTTGGGAAAGACTTTAACCCTTCCTTTTAGAAAACGCACTCCGGTGTTTTTTCGTTCCAGGCTTCAATTAGTAGGTAGCTCGGCTAACCCTATCGGCCAATCAGTCGATCATTTGGGGGTTAGCGTGTGTTGCAGCCAGCGAGGGTCTCGTCTAACGCAGACTGCCTCCTCAAACTGTCCGGATCTTCTCTCGGTGGGCAAATCTCGGCTCACGGTCGTTCTACGGTTCCTAGGCAACCGAAAGGATGAAGTGTACTTCTAATCTAATGATGAGCACGATGTGTAACAGTCGATATAAGTTACACAAGTGGCCGTGTGTTGTGCTGAAGCAGCGTTGCCATTTGTTCCCCCGTGCTTATCAGTGTGTTTGTGTTCCGTTTGCCACACAATGAGGATGATCTATGAACCACCGTACAATGGGGGACACTCTGCTGCATCAATCACTTTTTACAATCACAATCTAGAGTGGAACGAAGCTCGTATTAACCATATTGCAGCCTGGGATGGACCAAGAATCAATTTCTGCGGGTGTGTCTGTGTGTGTGTGTGTGTGTGTGTGTGTGTGTGTGTGTGTGTGTGTGTGTGTGTTTGTGTTTGTGTGTGTGTGTGTGTGTGTGTGTGCAAGTGTGGATGAAGTTCACATGTGAACATAGGTGCTCACATATACGCAAACACACACACACACACACACACACACACACACACACACACACACTCACACACACACACACACACACACGTAAACACAGACACACATATACACACACAAACACACACACACACACACACACACACGTACACGTACACACAGACACACGTATACCCACACAAACACACACACACACACACACAGAGGCACACACAGTGAGCACCAAGATGGTGAATTTCAGGACCAATTCAATCCATTTGTGTGAGTGCGTGTGTGTACGTGTATAAGTGCGTAAATGTGTGTGACTCTGTGTGTGTTTGAGAGTGTGTGTGTGTGTTTGAGAGTGTGTGTGTGTGTGTGTGTGTGTGTGCGTGTGTGTGTGTGTGTGTGTGTGTGTGTGTGTGTGTGTGTGTGTGTGTGTGTGTGTGTGTGTGTGTGTGTGTGTGTGTGTGTGTGTGTGTGTGAGAGAGCGTGTGGTCCTGCCTGTGTGTGAGAGAGACTAAATGGTTGAGGCAGGAAGCACAGTGGGGGAAAATGAAAGAGTTGGAGAATTCTCTTATCTTAAATGTTTCTCTCTCTTTCTCTTCCAGGGCGTTCTTCCCATTCTGCGCCTCTCTCTGCCTCTCTCTGCCTCTCTCTGCCTCTCTCTGCCTCTCTCTGTCTTCTTGTTGAATCGATACTTACCCCTTCTCACCCCATATATATTTCCACAGGCTAGTCCAGCTCTCTCACTTTCTCTGTTTCTGTCTCGCTATCTCTGACTGCTAACTTAGTGTTTTAATAGAGACGCACACGCACGCGGGCGCGCACACACACACACACACACACACACAATTCTTCAGCAAATTAAGTCCTTTTGTCTGCTCTTCACTGCTAACATGTCTCGCTCCCTCCCTCCCTCTCTCTCCCTCTCTCTGTCTCTTACCCGTCCATTATTGTGCCAACCCTGGACCTCTGCCACACACACACACACACACACACACACACACACACACACACACACACACACACACACACACACACACACACACACACACACACACACACACACACACACACAACCAAAATCAGTCGGTAAAAGGTCAGCCTGTGTAGTAGTTTGACGGCCTCATTAGTCAGCAGTCAGACAGAGATGCAGTCACCCCTGCAGCTGTTTACAGCCGGTGCAATGCTCCGTCTCGCTCTCCCTGCTCACAAATAAGATCAGCTTTTTTAACAAATGTTTCAGAACTAATCATGAGGGCGATTAGTAATTCAGGAACGTGGATGTGTCTTCAGACACGCACGCGTTTGTCCGATCTTCCTTCTCTCCGGTCGGTCCTCTTCGGTCGTCATCCTGACCTTACTCGAGTGATGTCCTACCCGCACAGCGTGCATAATTCAACCTTTCACCGTGAGCGCAGGGGACCGCGATGACAACAGAGTTCAGGGCTGTGTCCGGGCGGGAGCGAGCTGGCACAGCACGCAGTTGTATGCCCACATTATCACATCTGCTGCTTTAACTTTATCTTTAATGCATGATACTGAATACCGCTCTCGCTTTGATCTGCGTCAGATCTGGTTGAGCATTATAGGCGAAGGACATACAGGTCGAAAAAGTTATGTGCTACTGCGTTGTGTACTCTGGTAACTAATACAGCAAAGTTAACCAATACCTTTCCTTTAATATTAATCACCAAAACTTGCTACTTCCTCCGAAAGACAGGCAACGAGCGCTAAAGTGGACTTAAAGGGGAACCGTATGCATCCCTATTTTCTAATGTAAGAGAGTGATGCTTCAAACACGTGTTCGGTCCATTCTCCATGGACCAATTTGGAAAAATTATGGTCCAATGATGGTCAATGGTCCAACCTCTCCACAAAATCTGCCTTGGGAATGGAGCTGATGCTGCAGACCCACGACGTTGAAGCAGAATTTTCCTACATTAGAAATAGCCCTCGTAATGGCTCCCCATTTGGGAAGACTTATGTTATATCTCTCTGGGACATCCTGCCAGAGGTAGGCCCGGTGCAGAACAAGAGCGAGAGCAGCATTTTACATTTGAGGGGATTCTGCTGACGTTTTTATCCGAAGCGACTTACAACCATTCATCCACACATTCACACACCGACGGCCGAGTCAGCCACGCGGGGCGACAGCCAGCTCGTCAGGAGCAGTCAGGGTGAGGCGTCTCGCTCAGGGACAGCTCGACACTCTAACTAGGAGGAGCCGGGGATCGAACGGGCAACCTTCCGGTTACCAGTCAACCCGCTCCACCTCCTGAGCTACTGCTGCGAGAGAAACCCAGAAACCCAAACTCAGCCGAGGACGGAGAGGGGGGCGGGGGAGAGGGAGTGAGGAAGCAAGAGGGAGGCAAGGACAGGAGGAGGAGGAGGAGGAGGAGGAGGAGGAGGAGGAGAAGTCGGAGGTAGCGAGGTTAGTTAATTTGGTCGGCCGTGATCCAGCGACCCCGCGGCCTTACCCGCTCAACACTCCCAGAACCAAGTTTAGCACAAAGAAGGATCCGATGATGATTAAAGTGACAAAATAGAGCCATGGCCAGCTGTTCCCAATCGCATCATTCACCTGGGTGGAGGGGGAGGGGGGGAGGGGGAGCACAGGGAGGGAAGGGGGGAGGGAGGGAGGGAGTGATGAGAGGCAGGGATCACAGAGGAAGAGGAGCAGGAACAGAGGAAAGACAGAGGGGAGGAGAGGAAAAGAGAGGAGAGGAAAGGAGAGGAGAGGAGAGGAGAGGAGAGGAGAGGAGAGGAGAGGAGAGGAGAAGAGAGGAGAGGAGGAGAGGAGAGGAGGAGAGGAGAGGAGAGGATGAGAGGAGAGGAGAGGGGATGAGGGTAGCAGAAAGGCAGGGAGAGGAGTGAACACAGAGGGGTAAACAAGGAAGTTGGTTAAAGAGAAAAGGTGATGAAGAGAGAGGGAGAGGGGAGGGGGGAGGGGGGAGGGAGGGGAGGAGTTAACACCTATGTTGGACCACACAGTGCTGGAGTCAACTGCACTGTACAACACACATATTCATATGCTGAGGAACATCTTGCCTGTATACAATTCACTGATCATTCAGAGACCGTCATTCTCAGGTACATCATATCATCGCTCGCCACACAAGAACATCCTAAGACAAAGGCATTCTTAATAGATTTGCCAATACATGAAAGGCAGAGCTAATCACATCATATTATATGACATCAAGGCATACGACATACGGCTGTGAAGGCTTCATGAAACAGAGTAAAAGAGGAGTTAGGTTGTGAGTCTCATCACGCATTAGGGGCTCTGGACGTGCATCGAGCAACAGGTCGG
>NC_044066.1:18580453-18582953 GCF_902167405.1 Gadus morhua | reverse complement strand
TTAATGTTTTCCATTCATTATTCAATTATTTTGATTGGGTTTGTCATCCTCTGACTGGTCCCCGTTATAAATAAGGATGATCGATGGAACTCCCGAGGGAAGTAGGAATAATGATACATTGATTGAGCAGCCACTTAAAAAGCGCTCTCTTAGACGTGTGTCACCGAGGCAAAACATGGACGGACAAAATCGACATTTCCTCAGGATTCGATTGAGTCGTTCTTTTTCACACACACAATAGTGCTGCGTAAGGGTTTGAATCCGGCAGAGCCGAGGCACTCTGCGTGTGTTTGGGATAATGGACGTAGTGTTGCGCAACCACTTACCCCTTTGGGACCTACAACATTATCAAAGTCCATTTGCACCTGAAACCACTTAGGGTTTATCGTCTCAATCAAATACACCCGCTGTCCCTTTCAATTATCACCTGAATCATTCATAGACGTCCGGATGTTAATTACCAACGTTAATGTTATCCAACTCTACTCTGCTTGTTTAAAGAGGACCCCGAGCGGGTCGATGAGGATTGTCAAAACGTGAGAGTGAAATAATGATCGACGCAAGTCAGCTGATTTCCTTTTGGGTCAGTAACCAAGGCTTCCCACACTCATATTTATCCCGTGAGGCTCATCATTTGAAAAAGCAGCAGATTTGATTCAACCAGATTTTAAGCATGATTTCAGGTTTCCGTGTTAATGTTGTCACTGTGTTGGGTGTGACAACATGTAAACAGTGTCCTCTTGTGGTGAAATGAAGCACCCAGGACAGCTCGCAACATGCTGCCGGAAACAGTGCATTAAAAAATGGAGAGAAAGCGTTACAGGGCTGCTGAATATACACCTGAATGGCCGGATTCACTTGAAGTTGTTAAAAACTAAGCGGGGATGAAACAACTCGACGTCTGTAATTTTTTTAATCTAATTTTCACAATATAGATTTTTCCTCAGAGATTCACCCATTTTTTTAAGTTCAAATCAAAACGAACACCGATCGATTCCCGGAATTCCAAAAGGAAAAGCGTCCACAAGGAGCCTGATCCAGAGGGGAGAGCTTGTCCCACCTGACGCTTGCGTTCAGCGTGTTCGTATGTGTGTTTGTGTTGTGTTTACCTTTGTTCCCGTTCTTGTGTTCGAAGCAGGTCTTGTGCATCTTGCCCATGAAGAGCTCCAGACCGATGATGGCGTAGATGATGATGACGAAGAGGACCAACAGGGCGATGTGTAGCAGAGGGACCATGGCTTTGATTATAGAGTTCAACACCACTTGTAAACCTAGAGAGCACACGCACACACGCACACACACACACACAAACGTATACAAGCGCACAAGCACAGGCAAACGATTGCATACACACACACACACACACGCACACACATGTACACACACAAAAACACACGCACACAACAAACACACACACGCGCACAGACACACATAGACACACACGTTCACACACAAACACACACGTGCACACACACAGGGTTAAAGAAAAGTCAGTAAAGCCTTGCATGCGTCGTTCCCGTGGCGTTGTAAGGGATTGGCATGGCATGACGAATGCAGTTTGTGCTCGCTAGATAAAAGAAAACGGGAAAGAATTGGCAGCGGATCAGTCGGTTCTCTGTTGACTTCAATCTCCGTGCAAATCCCCCCCAAACACTTCACGTGTGTCCACGCCTGTCACAGGCGTTCACCTTCAACGCACGCCTGTTCAACACACATTCAACACGCGACTTCTGCCTCTGTCTGCGGCCATTCGCTCTGAGTTCGGGGCGTTCACACGGCCGGGGCCGAGGTTTAGCGTTGTCAGTCTTTTAAATGTCAGGATGATTCATTTTACGATGTTTAAAAGGAGGAGGAAAATGCCTTAAAACTGGTCTAATATAAGTTAAGATCAGCGACCAAAGTGAACTATAATCTTTAAGTAGCATTGAAGTGAGCACCTAACACAAATGCTTGCGTAGCGGTAGTTTTAATGCCACGTCTATCTGAACAGGTCATAGGAGTAATTACAGCCCACTTCATCACGCCTGGGCACGTCCAAGACACAGTAGTAAAGGTGTGAACAAGAATATATGGGATACACACACACAAACAAAAATGAAGACATGCACTCACACAGACACAACACACACACACACACACAAGCACACCTCACACACACACACACACCAGCCGTTGTAAGACCAACAGGCACAGCAGCTTTAGGTCGTGATGATTGATGAGTTCAATCTAGTGCTGCTGGGGCCTGAGACCACTGACGACGACAGAGCTCAGGAACAGCACTGCTACTGGGGTGGTGTTCTCTTTGTGGGTGTGAGTGGTGTGTCGTGTGTGTGTGTGTTGTTTGTGTGTGTGAGTGTGTGTTTTTGTCGAGAGTGTGTCTGTGTGTTGACTTTGTCGATGTGTCTGTGTGTGCATGGGTGTGTGTGTATCAAGTGTTTGTGTATTGTGTGATTATGTGTGTGTGTGTGTGTGTGTTGTGTGTGTGTGTGTGTGTGTGTGT
>NC_044066.1:18550530-18567570 GCF_902167405.1 Gadus morhua | reverse complement strand
TTTTTGGGAGAGACATGCTGAATAAATACAACATGTTTTCAAACTCAAAAATAATCGTTTGAATAATCATGATTTCAACATCGACCAAAATAATCGTGATTCTGATTTTTCCCATAATCGAGCAGCCCTAGTTGATGGCGACTCTGGTCCACTTGCAGCTCTGGTCAGCGCAAGGGGTGCACTCACTTTTCTTGCTGTTTTATTTGCCAATGCGGGATCCAAACACTACCTTAACACAGGTATCGCACGGGTTGGCAAGGATTTAGATCTCTTGCCGCGCGTTCCTCTCAAAGGGCCCTCCAGTGAATGGCCATTAGCAATTAGCATGCGTGGAAGTAATTAGCGCGTATTGAAAATGAATCCCATTCCAACCGCAGACAACTCCCACCCACACACACACACACACTGATATTATCTACCTCACACACACACACACACACACACACACACACACACACACACACACACACACACACACACACACACACACACACACACACACACACACACACACACATGAGATATTCCTCCTCTCAAATACATATGCTCTCTCTATCCGCTGTCTCCCCTTCTCGTTGTGGGAGAGGGGTCTGGTGGTGACAGGCCGACACTGTGGTTCTGAGGAGAAACCACAGCCACAGAAACATCTGCTGGGAGCAGGCCAGCTTCGCACGCACACACACACACACACACACACACACACACACACACACACACACACACACGTACACACTCAAGCAGGCACATTCAAATAAGCAAAGGACAGTGCACAGTAAATACACACCCACCCACACACAAACACACACACACAAACACACTGAACACTCACACACAGGCAAACACTCACAAATACACACAAAAACACGTTGGCATGTGTACAAACACATCATCGTCCCTGTGTATGCTGTGCTTTGGTTTTATATCTGTGCATGCTCACTGACGCACACATGCACACACACAGACGCACAGGCACATGCACACACACAAACACACATACACACACAAACACACACAAACAAACACATCGTCTGCCTTCTGTTCATACTGATCCATAAAGGGCAAAACTAATCGGGTTAGTGACTGGAAAGAAATAGAAGAAACTGCGACAGAGGATGGGGAGAGAGTAGGACAGATGAATAGACAGAAAGAGAGAGAGAGAGAGAGAGAGAGAGAGAGAGAGAGAGAGAGAGAGAGAGAGAGAGAGAGAGAGAGAGAGAGAGAGAGAGAGAGACAGAGAGACAGAGAGACAGAGAGAGAGAGAAAGAGACAGATACAGAGAGAGGGAAACAGAGACAGAGACAGAGAGACTCGAGACACAAGGCAGGCACAAAAGAAGGTTAAGAAACAAAAAGTAGAAGAAAAAATGCTAGACCGAGAGCAAGTTGGAACCAATAATTCAGTTAACTGTGATAGGTCAACCAAACTGCCAATCCATCAGCTGGACCTATTAGATTAGGGTATCGACATTCTACCATGCAAGGGACAAATTTTCCATTTTCCACAACCCGCATGTGTGTGTTTGTGCTTTCTAACGACAACAACACATGACAGCAGTTCCCCAATTCCGGGTTAATCTAAACTTAAAATCACATTTGTGTATTATATATGGAAATATGCAACTAATGGGGTTTGACGCGACATTCGTACAACACAGTCACATTCGTACACCGGACACATGTACCCCAGGAAAAATACCGCCGGCATATTAGCTTTCGTCTTAAGGCTGGCCGTGATCCGTTCCAGCTAAGCTCTGATCTATTTGACAGCTGCGCAAACTACCAAACAAAAACAAGAAGTCCCCACGCTCCCGCCGGAGACCAACAAACATCCCATAATGAGTCCTCCAGATGAAGCCGGCACGGCGGAATGGCCTGCCTGCACGCCGGCGACGGGGGATTAGCGAAAGTAAAGCGCGGGTTTACTTTCGAAGCACGCCTTCGACCGCCAACTAATACTAGTTCCTGCTGCTGATTGAAGACGCACATGGGGGCCTCAGACAGCAGACCGAGGAACTCGGCTGATTGGCTGACGGGGCGGTTAATATTCCGTCGGTTTGAGTCACACGCAACTAGTCAGACGTTAGGATAGAACCGGTGGTTAGAGTCCAACCGGCTGTGTTTAATGCGGGGTTAACGTCAAACAGTCCTCACTTTCGCTCCCTCCCTCACTGTTATGTCTCCCCCTCTCCTCCGCGATGCGTTCGTTCTCTCGTTTCTTTCGTTCGGTCTTTCCTTCTTTTCCTGTGGGTGTCATCTAGGAGTTACCATAGATACCAAGATGGGTTCCCGTGTTACCATGGAAACTGTGCGCCGCAGCAGAAAACCGTCTCTCTGAGAGACACACGCGCGCACAAACACACACACGCACAAACACAGGCGCACACACGCACACATACAGGCGTTAACATCAACAGATATGAAAACAAGCAC
Source organism: Gadus morhua (assembly GCF_902167405.1). Taxonomy (NCBI): domain Eukaryota; kingdom Metazoa; phylum Chordata; class Actinopteri; order Gadiformes; family Gadidae; genus Gadus; species Gadus morhua. Next base: position 18,565,141 of record NC_044066.1, on the reverse strand, counting down.
AGACACACACAAAACACACACACACACACAACTGACCCTAGTCAATATTGAACCTAGCCTCTTCTCATAACCCTTAATTGCTGAGCCTTCAGCCTCATCACGACGCCATGGAGCTAATACTAGTGTTTACATGTGAGCAGCATATCCACTCGCAAATGCAATATAAGGTCTGATGAGCGTGTGCGTTTACATATAAAGTACCCTGGATCCCGTGCGTCACACGTATCTCCCACGTTATCAAAGGTCACCGGGGGTCCTCAAGGTCGCTCCAGAGAGAGAGAGCCACGTAACGTACAGTGGGGGGGCTGTCCCTTCTTAAGGAGTCGTCGTCCTCATGAGAAGACCACCAGAGTTCTTTGAGAGACGGGGCAGCGCGGCCCATTCAACGGTCAGCCCGATCGGCGTCCAAACCGGCGTCTTTCCTCGCGGTCGGAGAGCAACAATGCGATGAAAACGGCTGTTGTGATCTACAGTTTACACTGAGATCTACTACACACACACACGCACACACACACACGCACACACACACACACACACACACGCCCCGAGACAGTCTTTTGAGGTGGCGGCTAACGGGAACCCATTACAAGTTATTTACATGCCAGCCACATGCTTTGAACATGTGTGAACAGGAGGCACGAGGCCCCATTAGCGTTTCCAAGATTCTAATCACCAAGAATTTGGATTACACTTGAAAGAAGGAGATTAGAGAGTAGGGGGTTATGAGCGATATTCATGTTATGTGCGTGCGTGTGTATGTGTGTGTGTGTCACTGTGTTTGTTTATGTGTGCTTGTATGTGCTCGTGTGTATATGTGCATGCGAGTGCATGTGATGATCAGTGTTTGTATGTGTGTGTGTATGTGTAGTTGCATGTGAGTCTATGTGATGATTTGTGTTTGTATAAGTGTGTTTGTGCGTGTGTCTGTAGATATATGTGAGTGTAAGTGATGATTAGTGTTTGTAGTTGTGTGTTTGCACGTGTACAGCACCTCCTTACAGGCATAGAGATATAGATTCAGAGCACATTTATTCAACACTTGTGTTTTTCCTCTTTCCGCCCCGGCAGCAATTTTGTTTGAATAACATAATATTTGCGGTTTTATTTTGCTCATCTAATTTGTCTTTGAATATCAAAAGTTACCAGGAGACAAAAACGAGAAAATAAACTCTTGTTTCCTGGCAACACACAGCAGCAGGAAAGGATGAACACATAAAGTACGGAGGAGGAAATAAAGAAGAGAGAAAAGCAACCAAGAAAATAAGTAAAAGAAAGAAGAAGAGAAATAAGAGGGAAACAAAACATACAGACATGATGGAGTGAGAATGAAAGAAAGACTAAAGGAGGAAGAAATAGATGAAAGAAATGAAGGAGGCACAATGGACCTCATAACAAGAGTACGTCACGGATGAAAGAAATGAAAAAAGTTGCAATTGTTTGATGACAGAACCCACAGACCACACACTGTACTGATCCAAAAGTGAACTGAAAGACACACACACACACACACACACACACACACACACACACACACACACCCCTGCAAACGAAGGGAAACGTTGACTACGTGCCTCAGCCCGCCTCCTGCTGTGTCAAACACACAAACCTGTCATTGTGTACCAATTTCTCTCTCACTCTCCCGCTCGGCGGGATGAGCAGTCAACTCCGCCCTGAATAAGATAATAATGCCGTTAATGAAAGTCAAACCCATGACATTATCTTTTGTGACCGTCTGTCTGCGTTTATTAATATGGATGCATGGATGGATGGTGGGTTGAATAGAAAAAGACGCACGCCAAGACAGCCCAGTTTGACTTCTTTGCGAGCTGAACTCGCTAACTGTGGGAGACGACGCGATGAGGTCATGTGGTGACATCGCCCGTAAAACCGTGGAGGCTCAAAGGAGAGACCTTCTGCATAGGAGAGCAGCTTCACAGCCCAAAGGAACTCCAACGCTGTAGTGGTTCTGACTTGGAACCATAACTATGGACGGTGATTTGCACTGCAATCACTGTTTTGCGGGAGGTATTCTGGGTAACGTAGGAAACTAAAAACATTATGGAACAGGTCTGGAAGTCACTTTTCATTGCAAGTCACAATAATATAGAAATGGTGAAAATGAATTCTGTGACAATGTTTGACGTTTTATAACAGCGTGTTTGTTGTATGCCTGTGATTATTCTTCGACCGCCACTGACCAGGAATAACAACAAAAAGGAACCGCTCGGAGTACTATGGGGCGGGCGAGGGGGAGAGAGAGAGAATAAGATGAAGGGCAAAGGAGAGGGAGTGAGAGAGAGAGAGAGAGAGAGAGAGAGAGAGAGAGAGAGAGAGAGAGAGAGAGAGAGAGAGAGAGAGAGAGAGAGAGAGAGAGAGAGAGAGAGAGAAAATAACAGAGGAAGGCAGAGAGAGAGAACAGAGTAATTGGTTGAAGAACAGAAGAACACAGGAGCATAAATCATCCTAAATGGACAGTCAGTCAGGCAGTGTGTGTGTGTGTGTGTGTGTGTGTGTGTGTGTGTGTGTGTGTGTGTGTGTGTGTGTGTGTGTGTGTGTGTGTGTGTGTGTGTGTGTGTGTGTGTGTGTGTGTGTGTGTGTGTATGTATGTACATGTGGAATTGAGTGTAGGTGGGTGGGTCTATGAATGTATGTATGTATGTGTATGTGTGACTGTTTCTGAGTGTGTGTGAGTGAATGCATGGGTGGGACTTTCTGTGTGTGTGTGTGTGTGTGTGTGTGTGTGTGTGTGTGTGTGTGTGTGTGTGTGTGTGTGTGTGTGTGTGTGTGTGTGTGTGTGTGTGTGTGTGTGTGTGTGTGTGTGTGGCACAAAAAAATGAAATTAAACCCGGAACGAAAAGCAGAGATGAAAGTGGTGTTGCTGTTTTCTTTTGTGTATAAAGGTTGTGTGTGTCCCCGTGTGTGTGTAAAGATTTAGATGTGTTAGTCCAGAGGTGTGGATATAAATGTGTGTGTGTGTGTGTGTGGTTGTGGGTGTGGGGCTGTGTGTGTTGTGCAGATGTGTGTGGATGCGTGTGGGTGTGCAGATGCGTATGTGTGTGTGTGCGGCTTTGTGTGTCTTTGGCTGTGTGTGTGTGTGTCTGTGTGTGTGTGTGAGTGTGGATGTGTGTGTGTGGATGTGTGTGTGTGTGTGTGGGGGGGGGGTTGTGCAGATGTGTGTGGGCGGTGTGTGTGAATATGTGTGTGTGTGTGTGTGTGTGTGCGTGCGTTTGTGTGTGGCTGTGCAGATGTGTGTGGATGCGTGTGTGTGTGCCGATGCGTATGTGTGTGTGGTGGCGGCTTTGTGTGTCTGTGGCTGTGTGTGTGTGTCACTGTGTGTGTGTGTGTGCAGGTGTGAGAGAGTACGTCAGTTTTAAATGAAGCCCGGCCAAGCAGCGAGCGTGTGCCAGCCCCGGTACCTGCCTCCTGTACTACTACACACTCTGACTCCGCCTGTGACTCACGGCGCCGTGTGTGTGTGTGGTCGTGTCTGAGTCATCCACCGTGTGTTTGGTTGCACTCGTACAGATCGGACAGAAACGCAGCGAGGTGGGCAGACTGCGGCCAATTATCCCGCAGTGACCAATCTGGGGTGGCTCGAGCCTGCGCTGCTGCCGTAGTTAGCTTCCAGCACCCGAGGGGCTGAGTGTGAACAGCCACACCGGGGGGTTCTTTAAAGTCCTCATCCTGGGAGCCAGAAGACCATCTCAGTGTGTCCCGACATCCTCAACCTCAGCTAACTCTGAGCACACCAGAAAACGGGATAGACTTCCTCACAACAATTAGAGAGGGAGAGAGAGAGAGAGAGAGAGAGAGAGAGAGAGAGAGAGAGAGAGAGAGAGAGAGAGAGAGAGAGAGAGAGAGAGAGAGAGAGAAAGAGAGAAGGGGAGAGAGAGAGAGAGAGAGAGAGAGAGAGAGAGAGAGAGAGAGAGAGAGAGAGAGAGAGAGAGAGAGAGAGAGAGAGAGAGAGAGAGCGAGAGCGAGCAAGGAAAGTTACAGAAAACGGCTAATTCAAGTGGTCAAGTGCTGATTCAGGGTCAACAGAGGCCGACCAACCACAGAAACTGGATAGTGAAAAGCTGAAACGTGCAGATCAAGCTGAATTGCATTTAAGGTATTAGCGATTGTTTAGGAGCATTGACCCAACGATGGCTCTATCCAGAGCACTGCTACTCGGTTTCCCGGGCACACCGCGGACACACTCGGTTACCGGGTCTGTAGATCACGTGCTACACGGCTTAATCAGAGCGTCAAGACCCCCCCGTGGAATTTCCAATATCTTTCAGGAATGCAAAGTTCAATCCGTGTAATTCTAGCGGCTATGTATGCTGTGTGATTCCTTTTAACGGACGGACGAAGCGGTCCTGTTCTGCGGTACACTAAGCCTTCGGTTCCGAGGGCGAGAAGACCGTTACTGAAACACTTTTCGGACGCGCGGACGACTCCGTCTACCTGGGCGAGCGACTAAACGTTGGCCGACACACCTCTCTTTAGACAGCCTCGCCGCTGCGGCGAAGGCGGTGGCACTCGTTTGCTTGAGTACACGTCACGCACACCCCCTAGCGAGGAATGCATCACACACACCCCTCTCCAGCCTCCAACCGGGAGCCAGACAGGGAGCACAATGGATGGACGAGTGGGAAGACGGATGGATGGACGAGTGGATTGATGGGTAGGAGGACGGATGGAGGCATTCAGTGGGCGGACGTGTGGGTGAATGTCTGGATGCATACAATATGTAGAGTGAAGAAGCACAGAGAGGGATGAAGATGAAGATGATAACCAAAGCGTGCAAAACTAAGAAAGAGGGATGGGTTATTGGAATGGACCCATCCCTCTGCGTAACGCTCCGCCGAGATCCAACGGCCGCCTTGAATGTGCTCTGAATGGCCAATCAGTGACCTTTACCCGCTGGCCACGCCATTACATGCCAGTGCATCCAATTAAAGGGCGGGATTCCTCGTCCTCCATCTCGCCACTCCAAAGCAGGGCGCCGGAATGTCCGACGGGAATGTCATCAGGAGAGCAGATAATAGGAGGGAGCCGGAATCCAAAATGTATATATTACCAGCGACGCAAATATAAAACATGAACTTGGGAGTCGACTTCTCTTTCTCTCCGTTATATATTCAAGCAGTGGAGGCTTTAAGGCAGGGATCAAACCTTTGACTGTTTCCATTCACCCCCGGTCACCCATAGCGACACGACCACCCGGACATCCATTATGCTCTTTCAACCGGGGAGATTAGCCGTCGCGGGCGTCACCTTGCCTCCGAGCGGCCAGCGACGCTCTCATTTACATAAATCACCATAACTGAGGAACGCTCCGGAAGCCCAACGGACGGCATATCAACAGTTGGGTCTGTGTGTGTGTGTCTGTGTGTGCGTGCGAGTGTGTGTTTGTGTGTGTGCACGTCTGTGTGTGTGTGTGTGTGTGTGTGTGTGTGTGTGTGTGTGTGTGTGTGTGTTTGTGTGTGTGTGTGTGCACGTCTGTGTGTGTGTGTGTGTGTGTGTGTGTGTGTGCGGGCACGTCTGTGTGTGTATGTGTGTCTGTGTGTGCGTGCGAATGTGGGTGTGTGTGTGTGTGCGCATGCGAGTGTGTGTGTGCACGTCTGTGTGTGTGTGTGTGTGTGTGTGTGTGTGTGTGTGTGTGCGCGTGTGCGTGTGTGTGCGTGCGTGCGTGTGTGTGCGTGCGAGTGTGTGTGTGGGCAAACGACACGTTTACTGAATTACTGAATATCGAATGAATGTCGGATAGCTTTGCTGACGATAGAGTTCGGCGAAGGGACAGCCGAGTGTATATGCATTATATATAAAGAGACCGATATTACCTATATACAGATGTGTGCTCACGGAGCACTACACGTAAAATGGCACGGATGGAAACACAAGAAGCTCACTCACGGGAAAGAAGCCCAGGCTGCCATGGAGCCGTTTGATAGATCACCCAAAGCCACTCATATACACACTCCCAGACCCGTGCATATACCGAGAACACATGCTATTTAAAGGCCCCCGTGAGATAACCCTCGGTTCACGTGATGCTTATTATACGGCTGCACTCATACACCCATACATAAACCTGTTGCCAACACTTCAAGCGTAAAGCAAACAAAACACACACAAGAAACATGCAATGCTATCTCTTCGGTATGGGAGCACTCCAACGATATTTGATGTATAATGGGCTTGATTAAAAGTAAAAATAGATTTTTCTAGTCGATTGAAAAATACTTTTAATTCTAATGTCGTAACCTCATTAATTGTGTATCTTATTTGTGAAATAAATAGATATATTGTGACTGTTTCTCTTTCTAGCTTAATGCCAGTGAACTGAATGTCTGTGGAGGAGGTGATGATGTCACTATCATAACCCAAGCAGCAACAATAGAGTTTAAGAGCTTACTGTATGTCTTCAACTCTGACAACTTTGCCAATAAACGCACCGCATTCAGGCAACAGGGACATTAACCTCGAAATCCAACCCCTGAACTCAATCTCAGAGACTTATATGTGATAAACAAAGACCGCGCACGCAACATCATGTAGGACAAGATGTTTCACCCAGCCACCCAGTCGTTTCCATAGTAACAGTGTTTCAACACCATTCAACATGCAATAACAGGCTAAACTTATCTCAGAGAAGCGATGCAGTGAAGAAGAAAAAAAAAAATGAAAAGAAAGTTGGAGAGAGAAAGAGCGAGTGAGTGGGAGAGAGAGAGAGAGCGTGAGTGAGTGAGTGAGTGAGTGAGTGAGTGAGTGAGTGAGTGAGTGAGTGAGTGAGTGAGTGAGTGAGTGAGTGAGTGAGTGAGTGAGTGAGTGAGTGAGTGAGTGAGTGAGTGAGAGAGTGCGTGCGTGCGTGCGTGCGTGCGTGCGTGCGTGAATGAGTGAGTGAATGAGTGAGTGGGCGAGTGAGTGAGTGCGTGGAAGAGAGAGAGAGTGAGTGGGAGAGAATGAGCTAGGGAGCGAGTGATTGAGTGAGTGAGCGAGTGAGTGAGTGAGTGAGAGAGAGAGTGACTGAGTGGGAGAGAGAGAGTGAGTGGGAGAGAGAGAGTGTGAGTGCGTGAGTGAGTGATTGAGTGATTGAGTGAGAGGGTGAGTGAGTGAGAGTGAGAGTACGAGTGAGTGAGTGAGTGAGTGAGTGAGTGAGTGAGTGAGTGAGTGAGTGAGTGAGTGAGTGAGTGAGTGAGTGAGTGAGTGAGTGAGTGAGTGAGTGAGTGACTGACTGACTGACTGACTGACTGACTGACTGACTGACTGACTGACTGACTGACTGACTGACTGACTGACTGACTGACTGACTGACTGACTGACTGACTGACTGAGTGACTGACTGACTGACTGACTGACTGACTGACTGACTGACTGACTGACTGACTGACTGACTGACTGACTGACTGACTGACTGAGTGACTGACTGACTGACTGACTGACTGACTGACTGAGTGAGCGAGCGAGCAAGAGGGCGAGCGAGTGAGAGGGCGAGACAGATAGTGTTTGGGCCGAGAGAGGTCATCTTCCAGGGGAATGAATGAAGCGATAGGAAGCGAGCAAAACTAAATCCCTTCACTCCACCATTTGTCTATACGTGGATATCGCCTGCCTCAACTCACTTTGATAGTTATTTTATTAGTGTATCAACACTTCCCTCTTTCCCTTTCAGTCCAGAAAGATGTCAATAGGTTTTAGCTTTTATCGTTTCTTCTCTCAATCTTTCCCTCAACTAATGGGAATAACACAAAGTTTCAATGTTTCTGTTACCAAGGTCACCAGCAGCAATGCATTACTCTTTTCAGCAAGATGAAACCTATATTTATATATATACTGTATCCATGTGTGCGTGTGCGTGTGTGTGTGTGTGTGTGTCCAGGATTGACCAATAGGTTATAAAGAATAATTATGGGGACACCCCACATTGTGCAAGTGTGTGTTCCTGGTCACATCATTATGTGCCACCATACGGCGTCTATGTGTGTGTGTGTGTGTGTGTGTGTATGTGTGTTTGTGTGTGTGCGTGTGTGTGTTGGGGGTCTTTTCACAGCATAATTAGAGTTCTGGCATGTTGAAAAGGTGCATGAAGGGAGATTGAGAGAGAGAGACACACACACACACACACACACAAACCACACACACATCAGAGATAATAATGAGAATATACAACATAGTAGGAGGTCAAGACACGGGAAAGAGAGCGGCACACAGAGCCATCAGTCCGTATTTAATGTTTGGTTGCCCGGTTCTTTGATCCAACACTGGCTGTTCACCGCATATGTATATTCCCCCCGGTGGGCAGAGTGGGTTTCAGATCAGAGCGCCGCGTTGCTTATCTCTGTGTTGGAGAGTGGAGGTGGTGGCACCTTCCGCCAAGGGTGTCAGGGTTCCGAATCTCACAAAACCCAGAAAATCAATACGGTCCGAGCTTATCGGTACCGCTGTCGAGTCCAGCGGCTCCGACATCGTGACTTTAGTATATCTCGAGTGACGAGTCATGTCATTTAAATCAAATAACGGTCCCACAAGCGTACATCGATCACCTAATAAAGCTATTGAATTCAAAGTGAACAGCCTGCCAATCGGCGTGAAACTAAACGGAGAAGAAATGAATCGCCTCAGGCTCTCCTTCGCTTCATTTCTCATTTGGTCAATCTGTTGCTAATGGGAGGGCTGAACGTAGACGTGGTTACGTTTCACCAAAGCCAAAGAAAAGGAGGAAGAGAAATGCTGTTTATGCCTGAAGATAAATTCTTGTTAGAGGGGGGGGAGAACTCAACGTCAATGCTTAAGCCCCTCAACATTGGAGATCGGTTAACAGCTAAACGCAGTATCCTCCGACAGACTTCGAGTCGGAACACAACCGACTCCGGCTGCAGGTGGGGGACAATTCGTAGCGAGTCCCATTCATTGAAATGATTATCCAGCAATATCCGATCATCTTAAATGTGCTTTATCAGAGTTCTCAGTAGAGCCGGCTGCCGGCTGTACTGGCACTTAGGGAGAGATTCCGGGCGACTTGCTTTTATGAAATGTCCTGTCTGAAAATCCGCTCTGAGTTTTCTGCTCCCATTGGTTCTGAAGACTTCAACCACAGAGGGTTCACAAAGACTTTTCCAATCGTGCGATATAGATAAAGGCAAACACAATTACATGAAGGGACAGCAAATAACGCGTGACTCCTACAATAACAGGCACGGTACGTAGCATCATACAGCTTTGGAGTGGATGCCATAATACTAATATCCCTCTAATATTTCCTTAAAAAATCACCTTCATTTTGATATTAGGTATGGTTAAAATAGCCTGTACAAGACTGTGAGGCCCAGTTTACATGAAGGGAAAACGCAGATATTTCCACGCGGTTTGGCCTCTCATTTACACGAAAACGCAGTTTTTATCACAGAAAACAATCATTTCTAAAAACTCCGGCCAAAGTGGAGATTTCTGAAAACGGCGGTTATGTGTTGTCGTGTCAATGGGGAGGAACGGGGTTTTAGGTTCTGAAGCGTCACATTATGCGCCAGGAAATGCTTAACGTCATATGAGCGCCCTATGTTTACAGTTTCTTTGTTACAGGAAGACGCTTGTGTTATTCGTTGTTGTTGATTCTGAGGATTCTGATTGGCTTGCATGGCTTTATCCTTCTCCCTACACTGCCGCCCATAGGTTTGGCATAGTTATAATGGCGCTCGACAGCGTATTTATGCGTTTTGATGTAAACTACAACTTTTTTGAAAACGATGTTGTGTGCACAATGTTATTTTTGAAAACGGAGGGGGGGAAATATTAGTTTCTATAAATACCCTACGTATAAACGTGGCCTTAAGGACTCCTTCAGTAATAAGCGTTATTTTCAAAAAATGTGTGGAAACAAAATACTTGCATACACGAATACACGAAACATCGACAAAACAAAGAGTCAAAACAGTCCCAGACTCACAGTTAAACAATAAAAGAAACATCAGTTCTGTTCAGAATGTATTAATCTTCTCGCCGATATCGAGTATCGATAGCGGTATCGATAAGGTCTGGGGCCTTTACGCAGCCTCGGGAATGGTTTTAATATCAAAAGAAACAAATTATCCTGATCCCGAGTTAAAAAGCAGATAACCCTGTAATAAAAAGCAGAATTAAACATCAAAGGTCTGCTTGATTTCTACTGGTGGCATTTAATTATGGAGTGCTTGTTAGGGAACACGAAAACCCCCCTGACCACACCTTTATTAAATGTCTTTAATAACGGGCTGCGGAAGACAGGTGTGTCACATTATCGCTTAATCAGCAGGTGAACCCTGTCAGCCAATCAGAGGTTAATATGCAACAGAAGGGGTTTAACCCAGAGAGGGAAACGTCTAACGCAAACCAAAGAATTGGGATGCCTGCCCAATGCCTTCCTGTACCTCCAACTCTCTCCTAAACATACCGATGAATCAGCCACCGTTGTGTGAACCTGTGGCCGGCGTTTCATTAAATTCACATTAGCCCACTTAAACACGCCATGCCACAAAGATGACATTTTTTTATTAACAATAAGTAAATGAATTAATCGCGGACCCAGGAGCTGGCTGCCGCCGTGAGAGCTTTTAGCGTCCAATCAGGCGTGTGTTGGTTTGTTGTTGTTGTGATGCTCCACGGTGGAAGGGGGGGGGGGGGGGGGGGGGGGGTGCAGAGAGGTTGCTGACTGGGACCTTTCAGGAGGAATATGCAGCTCTTTGCTGATTTCATTGTGCATAAAAAGGACACATTTGTGCTTGTGTGTGTGTGAGTGAGTGAGTGAGTGAGTGAGTGAGTGAGTGAGTGAGTGAGTGAGTGAGTGAGTGAGTGAGTGAGTGAGTGAGTGAGTGAGTGAGTGAGAGAATGAGTGTGTTTGTGTGTGTGGAGTGATTGAGTGAGTGAAAGAGTGTGTGTGTCTGTGTGTGTGTTTATGTTTGTGTGTGTGTGATTGATTGAGTGAGAGAAAGAGTATGTGTGTGTGTGTGCGTGTGTGTGTTTATGTTGGTGTCATTGTGTGTCTGTAAATACTGTGAAATGCATGTATTTCTTTCGCATGTTCAAATGTTTTTCTGCCAGTATAGGGAAACCATGATTGTGTTTGCATGCGTAGTTGCTGTCGGCGTGTGTGTGTGCATCGGTATTGAATATGTTTGATTCTTTCACACCTTCATGTGTTCTCGTGTTAGTCAGGCCCGCATGACCGCGTGACACAGCCCACACTGACTAACTAGCTGCCAGTTGTGGAGAACAAATGCGAATACTCCAAAGAAGCAGGAAATGGATTCGGCACAAACAGACAGAGTTATGCCTCACGAGCAGAGACATCCAAAGTCAAATCACAAAACGATAACTATGACCGTCCATTGCCTACAGTTAAAGAGACTGCATTCAAATTAAAATGTTACTCTGTGTTATCAGGCGCCAGGTATCTTACAACGTAAAGATTCTAGTAAAACATTTCGATTGAGAGCAGGAAAATGGGAGCGTTGACAATTTGGCCATTACAGCAGCCTACTGCCGATAGAAAGGAGAAAAAACTAGATTCAGAGGAAACATACAAAAAACGATCGAATAGAAAGACAACGAATGAAGTCTTGAGAAATGCTTGAGTCTAGCATTTCGGTTGGCTGAGGCTGCTTCTATCCTGATATCCAGTCGATGCTGCGGGAGGCTTTAGACTTCCCCGAGCCAGACACCCCAATCTAACTATAGTGCTGACATTTGGCAGATTCTGCGGGTCTCTCGCAGGTTGGAATCCCAGTTGGGTCGGAGCAGCGGGAGACAGCGGCCCCTCAGGTCTTAAGCCTTGTTGGCACGACAACCAGGGGTCCCATCGCCCTTCCTCGTGCCACAAACGCGTACAGAGAAACAACCCAGCTACCCACCTCACGGGTTTAAGAACATTTACAAGAGCGAACAACATCATTATGCTGAGGTTATGAATATAATGAAGAATGTGGAGGTTGGGTTGTTGGGTCCTAATCTAAACAAAACGAGAGGCGGCTAATGAATGGATATAAAAGCGTCTTCCTAAATGGCGTTCAGCTAGGGACTAATTGCGAGGCATGGAGCTAATACAGCCGGTGTCAGTCTTGATTAAAGAGGAATCAATATTCACCCGGCCTTCCAGTATCGCCCCCAGAATGATAAGATCAGAGTGGGAGACTTCAGAGGCACATCGCCACCAGCTCGGGGAAGCTACTTCGGATAGCTTTGAGGCACAGCCCGTACGGGGATGTTCACAGAGTGTAATGGCTACGGAGGAACACAAAGTTAAGCCTCGATATGACACAAACTACTAAAAGTTAAAGGGAAGTTTGAATGTCATCAATACATGGCCATATATGGCCGGCTAAACCCTTTCCGATTGTACCTGTGATTAAGGCAAGGCAAGGCAAGGCAATTTTATTTATATAGCAATTTTCATATACAAAGCAGACTCAAAGTGCTTCACATATAAACATTGTCACACAATAAAATAAAATAATAGATAAGTAAAAGAAAACACATGCAAAGTAAAATGGGTCAGCATTTTAGAAAGTGCAATGTATTGAAGATTAGATCAACAGTCTCTCTGGTACCCATGTCGGGACTCCAACCCGACCAAAAGGAACTTGGTCCTTTCTCTGAGACTCCAACCCCGATTCTAGGACTCTAACCCAGACAGAACACGGGTCTCAAACCCTTCAAAGCTACCAACGTCAGGACTCCAACCCGACCTTAAGAGATTTGGTCCTTTCTCTGGGACTCCAACACAGATTCTAGGACTCTAACCCAGACAGAACTTGGGCCTCAAACCCTTATCCTTTCTCTCTGGTATCAGATCATGTATCTTTCTGGTTAAAAAAGATGGTAAAGATTAAGGGCTAGACAAATGCAATTGTATTGAATTGAATTGAATACTCCTTCACCAGCTCAAAGATGGTAGTCAGTATTTGTGGTAGCATCCCAATTCTAATGAATCTGGATCTATATCGCTCTCTCACAGAAAGCATCCCCCTATAGACTCGCTATCTGAAATGTTGGGCTCCATCCCAAACCTGGCTCATGCCTCTTCCTTTCTGTTCTTTCTCGTGACTGTCGGTTCGTGATGTGTGTTTGGCTGGCTCCAACCTACTTACGTACGCGTGTGTGTGTGTTTGTGTACCTGTGTTTGTGCAGTGAAACAAGCTTTTAAAAGCCCTGTTGGCACGGCAACCTCAGGTTATGATGGAATCACTTAGATCAGCTGTACTGGATATCTCGTTTTGTACTCTAGGCAGAGTGAGTGTGTGCGTGTGTGTGTGTGTGTGTGTGTGTGTGTGTGTGTGTGTGTTTATGTGTGTGTGTGTGTGTGTGTGTGTGTGTGTGTGTGTGTGTGTGTGTGTGTGTGAGGACATGTGTGTAAAAGTGTATGTCTGTGTGTGCGTGGGTGTCTGTGTGCATATATGTGTGTGTGTGTGTGTGTGTGCGTGTGTGTATGTGAGTGTGTTTGTGTGCGACTGTTGCACATGCTTGTGTGTGTCTGTTTGTATGTGTGTCTGTGGGTGCATATGTGTGTGTGTGTGTGTGTGTGTGTGTGTGTGTGTGTGTGTGTGTGTGTGTGTGTGTGTGTGTGTGTGTGTGTGTGCGTGTGTGTGTGTTCATGCGCGAGTCGGTGCACGTATGTGTGTTTGTGTGTGTGCGTTCGAGTTGGCCTCTCTCCATCCCTCCACCCAATGATGTAATAGACTCCTGCTGAGGTTGGCATGCCGACCAGTAATCCATCCCTCCATTATTGTTCTCCCTCCCCCCACCTCCCCCTCCCCCTCTCCCGACCCGTATCCATGTGTTGGAGCACATCGGAACCCCAACAGGAACTGCGTCTCCATTGGCCGGCCGGACACTGTCATCTCATTCTTTACTCGCGCGGTAAGGAGCCGGGTGCATGATGAAGGAGGCAGGAGCAATCACAGGAACCTGGAGCCTGGTTCACCAGCACCCCGCCTCTGTTAGCGTCACCACGGTGATCTACAAGACCCCCCCCCCCCCCCCCCCCACTGGTCTAGGGAGAGAGAGAGGAAGAGGGGGGGGACACAGTCTCCATCTGTTGGACAGAGTGTCCGATTGGCTAGACACAGGCGATGTCATACACAACACTAAACATGAGGCATGGCAAGCTAGAAAGGACAAACTGTGCGATTTAGTCTGGCGATAACGGCGCACGCAAGAAGACGCACACCACGCCTGCACCGATGCATAGACACGCACGGACACACACACACATGCATGCATGCGTGCACACGTTATACATTTCCTACGTATGTCTAGCATAGGAAAGTCAAATGACAGGCCATTAGGATAATAGAATAATAGAATTAATAGAATTATGGGTTCAGAACGAAACTGTTGGTACATAAAGGAAATAAAGCACAGAGGCATATATTCAATAAGCTAACTATAAAGAAGAATAGAATTAAGAGGCTTCAAGCAAGCCAATCAATACGCCTTAGAATTGCAATTGCCTAAACTGTTTTTCTGAGTCAATTGTAGCCTATTAGTTTCAATCTTGCGACAATTCTCATCAAAGTAGCTTGACATCAAATTCATATTTCATGTATATTAGCATTAGCATGCGTAATTAATTACATTTGAAAATTTGCATGCA
>NC_044066.1:18538030-18540530 GCF_902167405.1 Gadus morhua | reverse complement strand
CTCTTCTGTTGTAAACTTCACTCTGGAGCCGATTAAAAACAACATGAAATTAAATCCACTTCCATCCTGTCCCCCGCTCATGTTATGAACCTATTAATCAGAGCATGCAAGTTTCCGATTAGCAATAATAAAGTTTAATAGCTTTGGCATAACATTTTAACCAATACCAAATCTCATCCCTTTTAAATCTTGCCCTCGCTTATTCTGACCTATTCCTTTGAACAGAAAAACTTGAAGTGGCATACAGGTAGGACATAATTAAACTACGGCCGGAAAACACACTACAGAAAACCACAGCCGTAATTACAAACAAACGATTCTTTGTGAATTGTGATTTCTTGTACAAAATCAAACAAACTGCTTTCACCCATTTAAATGGGCTCTGTGTTTTGTTCATAACATTTAATTTAGTTAATTTGCTATTCCCTGAAGCAACAGGAACATCGCCCAACACTGCCTGCTATGGTGACGGCTACCCTCCTTATAACAACCACACTGTCAACACAAACCTGTTTGTAACGCACCGAGAACACAACCGATTTGGAGTTAAGTTGTTAAGTCGTGTTTATTTGCCGTTGTTCTAATGCGTTTCATCCACACAAGATTCAACGGTCGTCGCATCATGCAGATTTATCAAACTAAAGTAAACGCATGGTATGAAGCTGAAAACACAAAAAAGAATGAGAACCCATCGGCCCACTGCAACGTGGGAGGGACAGCGAGAAAGTTAGACGGAGACTTCAAAACTCATCTTCTGTTGAATGCAAAGTATGTAACTTTGCATTCGATCAATGATTGGGTAAGTTTAACATCAGCATCACATAGGATGTGTGTGTGTGTGTGTGTGTGTGTGTGTGTGTGTGTGTGTGTGTGTGTGTGTGTGTGTGTGTGTGTGTGTGTGTGTGTGTGTGTGTGTGTGTGTGCATGTTTTTATAACTTTTCACAACCCTGCTCCCCCCCCCCCACCCCCATCTCTGACAATGTTGGGCTTGAGAAACTTGATCACCAGGGTAACCAGCTTGTTGCCAGGTAGCAACAGGGAGCGAGAGAGGCAGGGACAGATAGAGAGAGAGAGAGAGAGAGAGAGAGAGAGAGAGAGAGAGAGAGAGAGAGAGAGAGAGAGAGAGAGAGAGAGAGAGAGAGAGAGAGAGAGAGAGAGAGAGAGAGAGAAAGAGAGAGAGAGAGAGAGAGAGAGAGAGTTATAACTTATAACATATCCAGTGGCAGTTATAGACATATACTATTTTATAATATTAGTGTTAAGTTGGTTTAGTTAGTTTCTGAACTTTGTATGCAACCAATTGCTGAAAACAATAACTTTTCCGTTCTCTATTGTATGCACACGCTGGTTTATTTAATAGTTAGAAGTATATCAAAGAGATATAGACAGGAAGCGGGAAAGAAAGACTTATTGAATGAGTGAACAAGTGAAGGAAAGAAAGCCATGTGATCAGGCAATCTTCTCAGTGCTGTGTGTCCTTATCGATGTTAGATGCCTGCTGCTCCAGGTTCAATGATGGGACTTTTATAATCCCATTCCAACTCTGATTTCACTCCATTTTCACTTTAATTAGAAATTAAGCGTTGACGCAGCGACCAATCCAATCATGCGTGTGTGCATGCGTCAGTTACTTTTGTTTTCATTATCCAACTACATTCATTTTTTTCATCATAAACTTTTATAGACTTTTGTTATAAGCTGTGTCTATCATATAAGTGTCCTTCTATGAAGGAGTGTTTGGTAATCAAGGGGATAAATGATAGTCCTTAGACCTACGTAAGGCCGAGTACTGAATTATTGGGTGCAGCAAACACCTTGGATGGCATTTAGCCGTCTGTACTTAATAATAAACAACATCCTGTCATTGTGTGAGAGAGAAACAGTCTTCTGCTAACTAGCTCCTCACTCCAGGGATGGCGAATAAACAACAGAAAAAGGACGAGAACAGGAGACGGAGAGGAGATGGTGAGAAGAAAGGTAGGAACACTTCCGCGTCGACACGTTGACAGAGCCGCAGGTAAAAAAACTGACGCGTCCATATACGGTGTTGTTGGTCGCCTCGAGTTGCTTGGTAACTTAACAACATATGGAGTCCAACTTCAACAAAAAAAAAGAAGTTGGACTCCATATCTCAGAAGCATGTCATTATCGTTGCACATGTCTGTGTACCTTCTGCTTTCACAAGGGACGAGTTGGAACAAAGATGGCGATAAAACCTTGAACAACAACTCCCACTGGATGTCAGTGAAGATGGCGAGTGTTCAAAGGGCTGGAGTCCAGGGGAAGCGGCAGACTGCGATGCTATCGGCATGTAGCTTTGTGTCTATGAAGATTAATGATCTATTATATTTACTCTATACAGGCGCACTGTGTGTGTGTGTGTGTGTGTGTGTGTGTGTGTGTGTGTGTGTGTGTGTGTGTGTGTGTGTGTGTGTGTGTGTGTGTGTGTGTGTGTGTGTGTGCGTGCGTGCGAGCGTGTGTGTGCATGTGTATGAGTGT
>NC_044066.1:18530530-18533030 GCF_902167405.1 Gadus morhua | reverse complement strand
GAGAGTGTGTGTGTGTGTGTGTGTGTGTGTGTGTGTGTGTGTGTGTGTGTGTGTGTGTTTATGTATGCGAGTGTCTCTGTGTTTGTATGCTTGTGTGAATGTGAGTGTCTCTGTGTACGTATCGGTGTGTGTGTGTGTGTGCGTGTGTTTGTGTGAGTGTCTTTGTGTGCGTGTGCGTGTCTGTTTCTGTGTGTGTGTGCGTGTGTGTGTATGTGTGTGTCTCTGCCAGTTTGTGTGTGTGTGTGTTTGTGTGTGTGTGTCGCTAGATCTGGTAGCAGATGGCTAAATGTCAGTAAATACCACCCCACAATGACTACTGCGTACGCTCAGCTGAAACAGGGCACGCTCCATCATAGCATCAAGCCTTTAGTCAATATCAATGCGGCCGGCGTCCACGAGGCCGCGTGGGTCTAAACGCTGTGTGTGTGTTGAGGAGGACGGGCTGATCGCAGGGGAGGGCTGGCGGGGGTCCCGGGACCCGAGACGGACCACAGACCATTCTGGTCACCCCACCCTGGGGCATTAAGCATCTAGACGCACACACACACACACACACACACACACAAATACAGCCAGATACACAATACATACACACACACACGCACACAAACACACACACGCACAAAGACAGATGCACAATCGACAAACACACACACGCACACAATCTTAACACAAGCCACATATAGACAGAAACACACACGCACATATACAGACAAATGCACAATAATAATCACACACACACACACACACACATGCAAACAATCGTAACAAAAGGCACATATAGATACACAAAGACACATACGCATGCACTCCTAACAAAAGAAGAGTTTAGACCCCACTTCATGACTTAAAATGGCAACATGTGCGCACGGAGAGCTCAACCTAATGTTAACAGAGCGGTAACACATGCTCACAAACCAACACAGACACGCACACACGCACACGCTTAACGCTAAACACTAAACAGACGCACACACAAACAAACGCACTGCAGGTGTTAAGCCTCTCCAAATTTCCTTATCATAGTTAGCATGATTGTATTCTTTAGCTTGGTTAGCCTTCTGTGTTAGCGCGCTGCTCTGCTTTACCATATTTGACCTTATGTCCGTCTTATCCAATAGTTATCATGCTAACATGTTATCAAAGTCACCATAGCGACTAAGGGAATAGGTGAAGTGATGTGCTATTCTTCACCATAGTTACCATGGATAATTCCTTTACAAGAGTATCCATGGGGGTCTATAACAACATTTTACCATATAGTTGTCAGCCTAGTTCATTACCATAGGTCGAAGGACCGACCAGGCAGACAGACAGGCAGACAGACAGGTAATGTCTAATGAGGTGACCAGCTCTCTATATATAATCCTCGGTTTCTCTCTCATCCACTCGCCGGAGCTTCGGTTCTCCATGGGACCCATATGTGGGTTAGTGGTGGTGTGAGGCTTCCGCTGGACACATTTAGCCCAGTAAAAATATCCAGCACTGCTCTCTCTCGTCTCTCTCTCTCTCTCCCACTAATCCCTGTCTATCAATCCGTCCATCTCTTTCTTCAACTCACTGACCGTGGCTCTGGCGGCCCTCTCTCTCTCTCTCTCTCCCTCTCCCTCTCCCTCTCTCTCTCTCTCTCTCTCTCTCTCTCTCTCTCTCTCTCTCTCTCTCTCTCTCTCTCTCTCTCTCTCTCTCTCTCTGTTCTCCCTCTGCCTCTATTCTGTTCTTTAGAAATCCCTTCCATCTCGGCGGGAAAAGAGCCCTTTTAAATGTGTTTACACCTGAGTGGCCAGCGGCTGGCCGGCCCCACGCTTAAAGCCGGCCAATCACAACGGACTGCTGTGGCTGATGCACGCAAAAATGCGCAGTTCACCCGACAGCCTCTCTTCACATATACGCACGCACACGCATGCATGCGCACGCATCCACACACACACACACACACACACACACACACACACACATCCACACGCGTGCATCCGCACACACCACAAACAAGCATTCCAAGCGCATCCACACACATGCACACACACGCACACACACACAGGGACGCACACTATATACATCGCAACACATAAACATAGGCAAGACGTCTGAATCAGGTCGGTCCAGCAGTGAGTGGGGGAGCTAAAGGGGAAGGCATGGTGTGAAGAAAGCCAGTTGCCAGGAGAAGGTTTGTAGAATTATGGGATGGATGCCCGAGTGGACATTCTCACAAAATCCTTAAGACATGAAAATGCTGGCTTGTTTATTTTAACGGCATGTCAATGGGCATACCCCAGACGGACACACTCACACACACGCACATCATTCAAGCAAAGTGTCTTCTACACATTTGCAGCATTTCAACTAACTCTCTCTCACACACACACACACCCACACGCACACACTCACACACAAAAAACACACAGACAAACGCACAGACAAACACATACACATGAAACAAGAAAAGTGAGGGAGGCAAGAAACCAACAAATATATTTATAAAAGACTGAGGATGAACAATGGA
>NC_044066.1:18515530-18528030 GCF_902167405.1 Gadus morhua | reverse complement strand
CTCAAACCTGCATTTACGCCATTGATCCCCTTGCACGTTGCTTCCTGTCTGACTGTTATAAAGTTAATTGACCACAGCTGTGGTGTGTGTGCGTGAGTGCATTCTTGCCTGTGTGTGTGTGTTTCATTATATCTTTCTGTATGTCTGTACATAACACGTGTGTTTTGCTTGGCAACGCTTGCAGAGGTCAAACACGATTGCAATGAAATTGCCATCTAACAATTGATGCACATCTTGTCAAACTAGGTCTCTCTCTCTCTCTCTCTCTCTCTCTCTCTCTCTCTCTCTCTCTCTCTCTCTCTCTCTCTCTCTCTCTCTCTCTCTCTCTCTCTCTCTCTCTCTCTCTCTCTCTCTCTCTCTCTCTCTCTCTCTCGTCTCTTCTGTGTGTCTATCCCCACATCGGCCATCCCTTCACCAATGAGAAGAAACAAAACCAGGGACAATGAGATGGGAGGGTGATGGATTAGATGGATGGAGATGGAAGGGATTTCTAAAGAACAGAATAGAGGCAGAGGGAGGAGAGAGAGAGAGAGAGAGAGAGAGAGAGAGAGAGAGAGAGAGAGAGAGAGAGAGAGAGAGAGAGAGAGAGACACACACACACACACACACACACACAGAAACAGCCAGGAATAACGGTTGCTATTCTTTTTGTAAAGCTACATCTTATATCACCATGGCGGGGTGGAAAGAGAGAGAGAGAGAGAGAGAGAGAGAGAGAGAGAGAGAGAGAGAGAGAGAGAGAGAGAGAGAGAGAGAGAGAGAGAGAGAGAGAGAGAGAGAGAGAGAGAGAGAGAGAGAGAGAGAGAGAGAGAGAGAGAGAGAGAGAGAGAGAGAGAGAGAGAGAGAGAGAGAGAGAGAGAGAGAGAGAACGCTGAGATCTCCTTCCCCAAAAAGACACACATACCTCCCTTGTGTTCTTCTAAATAGTATTAGTATAAGTATTATTAAATGGTCCAAGCTCTGGTATTTATAGTAAAGCCAGATGTGTAACATTCTATCCCTGGTTTGAATGAAGTGACGGCATTGAGACGATAATAAGTTAAACTCCCCATTGAGACCAGCTCTTAATGAAGTGACCAATCAGAGAGCTCCCCTGTGACCATGTGACCACGTAACAATGTAGAGGACAGAGCAGCCACTGCTGAAAACAGATGGGTAGAAACATTCACCCACTTAGATAGAATAGAAAATACAAGTCAAATATTTCTTACTTAGGTGAACGAATATATATTTATCTATACAAATTGATAAATGTGTACAACTTTACAAAAACACACACAGATACACAAACACACACACACACAGGCGTTGGTTCACAGCCAGGCCGTCTCCGGTCCAAAAAATAGTCATAAAAAAAAAATGTTTATGAGGTCAAGGAAAGAAGTGGAGGAGAATTCATAAGCACCTGGTGAAAGAGACCCGCCGGGCTAGGAGTCGGTCCTGGTGAGGACTTCTTAAAAGCGCCTCTTGGGTTCTTGGGAAAAAAAAATCAGGCTACATAAACTTGGACAACCCGGTGAGAAATATTACCTCCTTAAAAAGGTTGGACCTGGATTAAAACAGGATGGTAGGCTACCGGCCTCAAAAGTTTAACGGAATGGTTGTCACGCTGAGAAAGGTTGCCTGTCCACGAGACAATATCGACGGGGATCCTAATTAGTTTGATTGTACGAAAATAATTGGGTCATGTTGGACGTTTGTTTCGGTGAACTGCAGAACGGTGCGTCGCTTTAAATGTTCCTGCCGCAAGGAATTGTGGGACGGCGCGGGTTATCTCCTTTTCTATCGTTAAAGGTTGTATAGGTGATTTGCTTTTTTGGCCATTTTTGCAAAATTACTTGAAATCCTTATCATAACCCGCTTACAGCCACTGAGTTAGAAGTACTGACATGAAAATTAAACAAGTCAATCATCTGTGGAACGGGCAGGGCTCGAAAAACTCCAGCCAATCATTTCTATTGCCACCGAGTTGCATTGGACAGTAAGTACGTCAATCAAACGGTCGTACTGCACTCCCCCTCCCCCGCGCCCCGCGCGCGACCCCTTCGTGCAGTACTCGTGACCCAGAGCTCGTGACCCAGAGCAAGCTCCTGTTTGTTGTTATCCTGCGGTAGCTATTGGAACTAGTTAATCCACATTTGGACCTAGCAGTAGAAGACAATTTCCATGGCAGGCAAGACGCCACCATCCCCACCACCACCACCACCACCAGCAAAGAGAAGGAAAACTCTTTTTCAGAGAGTAATTGATAATAAAAACGCTGAAAGAGAAAAACTGAAATCAAGAATAATCCTAGGCGCTGCTTTCGAACGTTGGCGGCAACTGAAGGACGAGAAGGGTCTAAAAACCGATGCTTGTGTGGCGGTTGACCTAGTTTCAAAGTTTATACCGTTTATACTCGGTAATACCGGTGTGGAGACGAGTGTATTACTCGGTGTGAAAATGTCCACACCGCGGCAACCCTAGTGAAAACCAGGACTTCCAATACAATTATATGAAACAAACATACATTTTCTAAAAATAGTAATGATTTATGTGACCGTTTAATGTTTAGAACATCTGGTCCAACCATTGCAGCGAGAACGTATTCTCAGCAGGGGGTGCTGGGAAAAAAAAAAACTCAGCCTGCACTAGACTCGCAACTCGTTACATTGATAAAAAAAGATGTATAGCAGCGCAGCTCAATTACACCAGTGCATGCGCGGACAGTTGAAAATCGATCGTTCACATCCAGCTGCTCACAGAACAAGTTTAGCGCACCACCGCTACCCTCACACTTTTTCATATAACCTTTTTTCAGCACTAGGTCATATGAGCATTAAATAAATGCTGCGTCTCAAAATGCCTTGGACAGCAGCGAGGATGACTCGCTTTGCCACGGGCCGAAACAGTTCGGAGCGACCACAGCCAGAGCGAACACAGCGGGGCAGAGGAGTGTCAGGAATAGTCTTTGGTGTACACATCAGTACGGCCTATTTGCACTACTGTTTAGTGGCAATGCAGTGTTTTATTCGATGCCTTTTTATTTTCGTATATTATTTCAATGAATACAATTTATTTATTCATAAAAAACGGATCTGGTCTTCAAATCTTTTTTCCAAATATAGGTCGTCTTACAATGGGGTTTGTGTTTATATTCGGACCAATACGGTACAGCGGGCGCTCACATGACGTTAAGCATTTCCTGGTGCATAATGTGACGCTTCAGAACCTAAAATCCCGTTTCTCCCCGTTGACACGACAACACATAACCGGCGTTTTCAGAAATCTCCACTTTGGCCGGAGTGTTTAGAAATGATAGTTTTCTGTGATAAGACAGGGCCTCGGACAGGGGGTGTTGCAGCACCCCCAGCACTCCTACTTCCCGCGGTACTGGGTGCAACTTACAGCTGAATGTAGTGCCATGTTGTTAAACGAAAACCTACGCTAGCCTGGCTCGCTCTCGCGCATCTCTGTTCGCGCTCGTGCATGATTGCGCGTCCAGGTACTTGGAATGGGTGGAGTCAGAGTCAGCGTTGAAGGAGAGGGGGTAGGACCATTTGAGTTGTGTATTTTCAAAATCTGCTGGCGTTTCCCAAATCACCTACCCAACCTTTAAGGACGGCCCAGTGAACCCTATTCAAACACCGTTCTTAGTAGTTAGAGAATTCAACAGCTATGATCATGGCGTCACTTAGATACTTCCCTTCACTCAAGGACCTATTCGACCGTAGCTGTAGATTGGTACTATGGGTAGTAAAAAGAAATCGATTCATGTAATAATTGTGATTCTTAATCTTTTCATCGTTTTCACACCTATACGATTGAATAGTCGTCACCCCGAGATTCAAAATCGAATCGAATAGGTACATAGAAAAGAAATACCGGAGAAAGATTGGCACCCGTATTTAGTACTAGAATAGATAGAAGATTTTCACAGATTCACATTCTTTTCTTTCTGTTGAATGAAACCAATTCAAGGCATTAACCAAAACAACTTTCCTGACTTTCTTAAAAAATCCTTGTTATTGGCCAAGATAACAAACCCCGCACACATTGATAGAAATCAATCACTTATGTGGTATCAAAACAACACAGATACAATAAGTCATCTCGTGATTCAAATTACCTATTAGTCAAACTAAATAATGATTGTAAAAAAGGAAGCCCAAAGCCCCCCGTAATAATACATAATATACTTTCAATTTCATATGATGCAAATGTTATTCATATTGCAGAACAGATTTTAACGCTTGCTCTACTCTACCATAAAACCTCTCCCTCACGCCACATAACAACATGAGAACAAAGCATCTCATCCTTCATCACTCTTGTATTGCCTGTGTGTGTGTGTGTGTGTGTGTGTGTGTGTGTGTGTGTGTGTGTGTGTGTTTGCTCCCAGTACAACATTGTGTTTACATCATGAGGCAGCAGCACCTCTTGCAGCCGAGCACAGTGAGCGGGTTCAAACACACTGGGTCACCTGGTCGGTGGTCAGAGAGAGAGAGAGAGAGAGAGAGAGAGAGAGAGAGAGAGAGAGAGAGAGAGAGAGAGAGAGAGAGAGAGAGAGAGAGAGAGAGAGAGAGAGAGAGAGAGAGAGAGAGAGAGAGAGAGAGAGAGAGAGAGAGAGAGAGAGAGAGAGAGAGAGAGAGAGAGAGAGAGAGAGAGAGAGAGAGAGAGAGAGCGCTTCAGGATATCCTGTCTGCGATCAATAACGTTTTATCTTGTCTTACAGAGCGAAGACCACCGGATTGTTCGGTTAAACAATAAAATAAAGAAATAATAAACGTGGCAAAAAAACATATCAGTCCCCAAGGTGCGCCAACTTGTCACTCCAAATTGTAAACAGATAAATACAAACCTTCAATCAAACAGCTGTCGCACGCTCTGAGTGACGACATGCTCAATCAAACAAAAAAAATCAGAACAAATGAACTTCAAAGTCATCCGCCAAGAGGGAAAACACTTCCGGTCAAATGACAAGGGGGGGCACCGAGTCAAACGAACCATTCACTTCCACTTCCACACACACACACACACACACACACACACACACACACACACACACACACACACACACACACACACACACACACACAAACAGACCCACACACAAACTGACACACCCACACACACACACACACACACACACACACAAACACACACACACACACACACACACACACACACACACACACACACACACACACACACAGACACACACACACACACAGAAACCCCAACACCATCGTAAAATCATAGCCGTCAGGTCTCAGAGGCATCAATCAACACACACACACAGGCGATGGGGATGTGGCGGTCTGTGTGTGAGTGATGGCGGTCGTATAAGCCCCGGCCTCAGAGGCGCGGGGCAGTGCAGGGGCGCGGAGGAGAGGGGGTGGGTGGGGAGGGGGTGGGGGGGGGGGTGGGTACTCACCAGGTTGGAGTTGGTGGCGTTAGAGTCGTCCTCGGGGAAGGGGATGTAGACGGCTAAGGCCACGCAGTTAGCGAAGATGGTCATCAGGATGATGATCTCAAACGGTCTGGGGGAGGGAGAGGTTAAGGAGCGGACGGAACGGCTGAAGAGTAACGTAGTAACGTACGGTTTATAATAATAATAATAATAATAATTTATTATTATTATTTTATATAGCACCTTTCTCATGCCCAAGGTCGCTTTACAGTGTCATGAGCACACAAAGAATAAGACAGCACAACAACACAAATAAAAATAAAATACAAAAACATAACATATACAAAGGGCGATATGATGAGGGACACTTTAAATAGTATGACTACATTTAGGGTGTTTATCTGACGCTTTTATACAAAGCGACTTAGAATACAAAAGTACACTTGTCAGAAGAAAGAAGAAAGAGCAATATTTCGCTGTCGGTACAGTAAGGATATTCAGAGAGACAACAACTGGCTCAGGCTAAACGTAGTAACGTACAGTATATGAGGAGGAACACTATAAATAGTAGGCTTACTTTCAGGGCGTTTATCAGACGCTTTTATCCAAAGCGACTTAGAATAAGTACATTTGTCAGAAGAAAGAGAAACAACTCTATAACGCTGTCGGTACAGTAAGGATGTTCGTAGAACCAAGTGCCAAGCACTAACAATCACTAGGTTAACCCATTCCCCGTACACAACAAAGAAAATAAGGATAAGACGCTAGGTAGTGCTAAGTACTATTTTTAAGTGCGAGGATGCACAACATACAATAAGTGTGTACTTCCGCGGTAGAACCAAACACCACCGATGGGGTCTTGTTCACTAAGCGGCCATCTTGATTCTAACCTATAAGCGATAAAGCCGGATGGGCCAACTGTGGGATTGTAGGGGACTGATGTCCTCTCCCAAAGTACTGCCCCTATGGGACACTAGTGGCCCATAAAGTTTCAATTACACAGAGTTCACACACGCTCACAGACACACACACACACACACACACACACACACACACACACACACACACACACAGACCCACATGCACACACAGGCAGTAGATGAAGATTGAATATCGAGCAAACAGCTACGTTTACTTAAATTTGTGGTGTAAAACGACAGGTCAATCCAGAGCTATTTGAGCGTGTGTGTGAGGGGGAGGGGTGTGTGTATATACATATATATATATATGTATATATAAATAAAGAGATAGAGTGAGAGAGAGAGAGAGAGAGAGAGAGAGAGAGAGAGAGAGAGAGAGAGAGAGAGAGAGAGAGAGAGAGAGAGAGAGAGAGAGAGAGAGAGAAATACATAAAGGAATAGAGTGAGAGACATGAAAGGAGAGGGAAGAGAGAGAGAAACAAAGGGGGAGACAGAGAGAGAGAGAGAGATCAGCATAAGGCAAAGAGATATACAGAGCATGCCCTAATATGGGTGTCTGTCGCGTGGAGGACAGGATGTGAAGAAGAGAAGAGATATATAGCAAAGAGAGAGAGAGAGAGAGAGAGAGAGAGAGAGAGAGAGAGAGAGAGAGAGAGAGAGAGAGAGAGAGAGAGAGAGAGAGAGAGAGACAGAGAGACAGAGAGACAGAGAGAGAGAGAGCATTTATTTTGGAACGGACCTTGAGAGGGGAGTGACCTCATTATTTTTGGCTGCAAATAGAGAGATAGGTACTGAGAGTGTGTGTGTGGGGGGGGGGGTGACAGAGAGAAAGGGTAGAGAGAGAGAGAGAGAGAGAGAGAGAGAGAGAGAGAGAGAGAGAGAGAGAGAGAGAGAGAGAGAGAGAGAGAGAGAGAGAATGTAAAGGAGACATGGTGGAGGTCTGGATTTTATCCACACTCACAATCCACTCCTCCACCCCTTGTCATCCTTTGGCTAAGTCTGTCTTTCCCTTCTTTCACTCCCTCCTTAACTTCCATCCCTCCCTAGTTTGGCCTTGTGGCCGAGGCCCCAGATCCCTGGATAATGGCTGCTGGGACAACAGCCCTAGGTGGCTACTTTACACCTAATAGATCCAGGAAAGTTTCTTTATGTCTTCATGTGCTCCATGTGGATGGAGTTGAAAACACAGCAGTGATAAACAATGGTAAGGGCCTACTTGCCCGGACGGAAATTAAGACAGCACAACTTGTCCGCCTATCTCGGTCCTTTGTTGTTCGGACAGCCTCTATAGGAGAGGAATCGGTTTGCATTACAGCAGGAGATACTATCTCTCTAGCTCTCTCTCCATCCCCTCTCTCTCTCTCTCTCTCTCTCTCTCTCTCTCTCTCTCTCTCTCTCTCTCTCTCTCTCTCTCTCTCTCTCTCTCTCTCTCTCTCTCTCTCTCTCTCTCTCTCTCTCTCTCTCTCTCTCTCTCTCTCTCTCTCTCTCTCTCTTCCCCTTCCCTCTCCCCCTCCCTCTCCTTCTGCCTCCCTCTCCCTCTCTCTCCCCCACTCTCTCTCTCTTCTCCCTCAACACACCAGCACACCTCCGCGAGCGCAGCAGCAGCAGCAGCAGGCAGACTGCCGAGGTGATAACTCTGTGACATTCCGCGTCCGTCCCTTCGTACTACTCCAGTATTTACGCTTGGATTAGGACTTCGGCTCCCCCCAAACATTCGGTCCCGAAGGACCACTTAGCCCGCTGTTCAGAACCCAGAACTCAGGGGCGCACGCGACGCAATCAGTCACTCCACGCTCCTTCAGGCTCAGTAACAGAAACACACTGCAGACATGCGGGGAACGGCCAGATCAACATCTCGCCCCGTACTCCAACACACTCTGACCATAAATCTCATTACCACACTGTAAAGCTACAATCACCCATTACATCTCCAGGCAATGCTGGCCTTTTTATGGCCTTGGAGCCTTGAAGACACATCTGGATCTGGATGAGGAGATAATGAGGGGGAAATCGACATTTAACGTTTGACCAAGTCAAATATTCCCGCACATTTCTCTTGCTAGTCCTCTGAATCACAGAGTGAAATCCGACCTCTTAAGAACGCAAGTAAGTAACTATCTAAATATTAACTAATTACCGAAATAACTAGTGGACTCCGACCACAAAACATCGACAACATAACAGAGGCAAGCATTGCAACATGAAAAAACAATAAACCAACATGGTTAAATCAAACCTGGCTGTGCTGTTGTCTCATAACTCTTTATGGCGGAGATAAACTTTAACATCTTGTCTTCTCTACGAATATCAGATTCGTAAGTCTACATTTATCTCAGCCGATTGCAATTTAAATCATTAAATCATTATAATCCGGGACTGGCAAATGGATGACTTATTATGCATAGAAACAATTATGAATGCATTAATGGGAGGGTTAATACAAAGGCAATGCATAACGCCCCGGAACAGTGTTTTGGGTTGTATTGCTCTAAATATCAGTCTGACCCTCCAGTGATGAACTCTATACCCAGTGACACGTCCGCACAAGTAGCTACCACTTAGCCTGATTTCACACAGGCAAGACGATAAATAGATGTCCACCTTCAACAAGCGCTGTTCTGACCTCTCTCTCTCGCGCTCTCTCTCTTGCCCTCTCTCTCGTTTCTCCTCTTTACAATCCTAGAATGCAAAATAAGTCTATTTCCTCACCCCCGCTCTCTCGTTGACCTTTCAATGCACAGGTAATGCTTAAATACTATAATTACACAGGGGAACTGTGTTTGTGCGCCCGCCCGCCCGCCCGGGCGTGCATGTGTGCGTGCGTGTGTGTGTGGGAGAGAGCGTTTGCGTGTGCGTGAGTTTAATCTCTGATGGGCCTCATAGACCTGTTGAGAGAGAATCAGCTGTTGTCATGGTAACAGAAGAGGACGAGAGGAGGAAGATTTTGGATCCGCTATCTCCAGGGACCGCCACGCCAAGGATGCATGGCCCCCCTCTTTCTCTCACGCACGCACGCACGCACGCACGCACGCACACACACACACACACACACACACACACAGAGACGCACGCGCGCACACACGCACACACACAAACTAACAGAGCCTAAAAAGTGCATGGAAGAGCTGTATCTTTAGAGACACACTGTGTATAAACTCAGCTCGTCACCGGCCAAATCACAGCTCACAAGTCGTTATCCCAATTAGAACTGTGACAGGCAGGGCAGTGTTTGTGATCCAAATACAATTGGAAACTGTTGAGCTTATTATACTGTTGGTTTGTCCCCTCCTCTCCCTCCTTATCTGTTGTTTATTCATGCGTCCCCCCCCGCCCCCCCCCCCCCCTGCCTCTCCAGAGATTGCAGTCGACGAGTGATGCCCGGGATTGCGGGTAATGATCTGAGCACTCATCAGTCACTGAGTCCCACCGTCCTTATGACCCTCAGGCTTTATCCGGACTGTTTAAATAAAAATAATAATCTCCCGTTGCCATACCCTTCTCCATAAAAACACCAGGCCCCAGACAACGCCGCCGTCTGACGAGTCAACAACCAATCAGCGCGCTCGCTTCTGCACCCGGGGAACGGGAACGCCGTCGTCCCTGGGGACCGCGCTGGTCCCTTCATCTTCCTGACGGCGCCCGCTCCAGTCTGCCCCCGCCCCCCACAAGCCCCCCACAAGCCCCCCGCCACCGGGCCCCCCGCCAACCAACACCGGCTCAGGACGGACGCCCTTCCTCTCAGGCCTCTTTTGAAAATGTCTGTTTCTGCCCCTCCGTTCTCCATCGGTTCGGTTCTGTGATCCCTCTCTCCCCCACCCCCCCCCCCCAAATTCCCTAGACCCCTTCTCTCCACCTCCATTCCTGCTCCTCACTATACTCTTCAGAGACCCTCTCTCTCCCTCCCTCTCCCCTTTCTCCCTCTCTCTCAGCCTTGCTCTTTCTCTATACCTCTCTTCTCTCTCTTTCTCTCTCTCCCTTTCTCTCTCTCTCTCTCTCTCTCTCTCTCTCTCTCTCTCTCTCTCTCTCTCTCTCTCTCTCTCTCTCTCTCTCTCTCTCTCTCTCTCTCTCTCTCTCTCTCTCTCTCTCTCTCTCTCTCTCTCTCTCTCCAGACAGTGGGGCGATGCGGTTCTTATGCGGTGAGTCAATACACATGTGGACATTCGCTCATATTAGATCGTATCAACCGAGACCTCGGACATGTGTCTCTCTCTCCAATTCCCAATTCCCCCTCTCCCTCCCTCTCCCCCTCTCTCTCCCCCCCTCTCTCTCCCTCCCTCTCTCTCTCTTCCCATACGTAACCTCTCCCTTCTTCTGTCTCCTTTGCGCTCTCCGTGTCTCCCTCTCTCCAGCCTCTCTCTCTCTCTCTCTCTCTCCCCACTCAGGCCATGTCTCTCGTCCTCTCGCCCTCCCTCTCTCTCCTGCTGGGAAAACCAAGTCATTATGTTCGGAAGATTAAATTTCCGCAAAAAAAAGAGAGAGAGAGAGAGAGAGAGAGGAGAGAGGGAAGGGTAAAAAGGCGTGCAGCGAAAAAAAAGAGAGGGACAAGCCAGGGGATGGGGGAAGGGGGGGGAGAGAGACAGAACGCCAGAGCGAGAGCGACAGAGACAGTGAAAGAGAGAGAGAGAGGTGGAGGTGAGTGATAGAATAGAGTGAAATGAATGGAATAAAGAAAGGAGGAGGAGGAGGAGGAGGAGGAGAAAGTGTGAAAGGACATGAGATGGCAGAAATTGACAGAAAGCGACCGGCTGTTTAATAGCTCCGCTGAGAGAGGCGGCGGGACAAAAAAGGAGAAAGAAGAGAAAGGTGGGGGAGGGGAAAAAAAAAAAAATGAGGGGAGGATATCGTAGGAGTTGAACAAAGAAAAGGTCCCGGGGACAAACGGCACGACGCAAGACGGTGGGGGCTGATTGCGGTTAGGACAGAGGAGCCGGGGAGGCGGAGGAGGGAAGGAGGCGAGGAAGGGAGGAGGGGAAGGGAGGAGAAAGTCATTTCCGACCCCAGGGAGTCGGGGGGGGGTGTAGAGGGGAGTCAGGGGAGCCACAGTAAGGGGAACACAGAGGCCTGGTTGATTGGATACATCTACCCTGTGGGGCGGGCTGCGCGCGCGTGTGTGTGTGTGTGTGTGTGTGTGTGTGTGTGTGTGTGTGTGTGTGTGTGTGTGTGTGTGTGTGTGTGTGTGTGTGTGTGTGTGTGTGTGTGTGTGACTCATCCTCACCCTCATCTACTCTTACAGCATTTATCCGTTCCCTGCTCAATCCGCCTCATTACACACACGTCTCCTCACCGACGTTCCTTTATCCTTGTCTATTTTGCACCATCTATTATTGTCTTCTTGTTTGGTGCTATTTTAGAGTTACACTTTCCTTCCTGCCTCCAACAGAGATGAATGGAATTGGTTTGTATCCAAGATGGCCGCTGGACCCGTTTGCGTTCATTTATTATTGAAAAATAGCTTGTTCGCGTTGCAGTGGCTTTCAAACTGTGGGTTGAGAGCCATAAGTACCAGCAGGGGACCAATGGGGTCTGAAGGATAGCCAGGATAAAGATTTCCTTTGGTTTTTATATATATACATGCCTTCATGCCTTACATTAACAAATTTTAATGAAATCACCTTTTGGGTACAGCAATAACAATGTTTGCCTATTTCACTGCAACTAATAATCTGTCATTTCCAATTTGCATATGGGTAGCCCAGGGCTTAGTCCTTATTGTCTGCAGAGAGAGACAAGGCTATCCTGGGGTTAATAGTGAAGGGTAGGGGTGGGTCGGTTTAGGCTTAGGGGTTGGGTCAGTTTAGCCCAGGAGGTAGAGCGGGATGACTTGTAACCGGAAGGAAGGCTGCTAGTTTGAGCCCTGGATCCTCCTAGCTCCTCCTCCTCTGAGTGTCGAGGTGTCATAACCCTGACAGCTTCGCCTTTCATGGTTGACTCTGCCGTCGGTGTGCGAGTGTGTGAATGTGTGGATGAAGGGTTGTAAGTCACTTTGGATTGAAGCGTCTACCATATGCCCTAAATGTGAATCTTTTGGTTCCTCACCATTGAATTAGATATTGATTTTTGGGCTCAGGATTTGATTAAAAAAAAAATCAATTCTCCATTCACATCGATTCCGGATTCAAAACTATTCCAGATTCAAAATCAATTCTGGATCAATCCACAGGGGTGCTATAATCTGGATCTATTCCAGC
>NC_044066.1:18495250-18505601 GCF_902167405.1 Gadus morhua | reverse complement strand
AAGATTGCGACAAATTTTCCCCTTAAAATTCACTGGAGGACCCGCTGGATGGTTTAGAGACAACGCTGAATGAGGTCTTTGCTCTCGGAGTGTATATTATTCAGGGTCATCCATAAGTCCTGCCCTCATTTACAATGCATGGATACTGAAAAAACTGAAGGAAAAAAGGGAGAGGGGGGGGGGAGAA
This sequence comes from Gadus morhua, assembly GCF_902167405.1. Taxonomy (NCBI): domain Eukaryota; kingdom Metazoa; phylum Chordata; class Actinopteri; order Gadiformes; family Gadidae; genus Gadus; species Gadus morhua. The sequence continues at coordinate 18,505,414 of NC_044066.1, read as the reverse complement.
CACTGTGACACTACATTTGCCTCGGGGAAACTTGTGGCTTCATGATGTTGTGAAAGCGGCTGGACCTGTAGTAGCCTGTGTGTGTGTGTGTGTGTGTGTGTGTGTGTGTGTGTGTGTGTGTGTGTGTGTGTGTGTGTGTGTGTGTGTGTGTGTGTGTGTGTGTGTGTGTGTCTAGGTGTGTATGTGCAGAAATATATGTTTGCGTGTGTGAATGTGTGTGTTTAGGTGCGAGTGTCTGCAAGTGTGTGTGTGTGTGTGTGTGTGTGTTTGCGTGCCTGCGCGTGTGTGTGTGTTTAACTTTGTGTGTGTGTGTGCGGGTGTGATTGTATCTAATTGCGCCACTAAAAACAGGCACAACAGAGTCTCCCAGGTGTGAAAGTGTATGTGTGAGTGTGTGCATGGGAAGTAGAGCACTGCTGAAGAGACTGTATGCGCTCAGCCGTCCTCCAAGGCCGAATGATTCACACGTTTAAATAGTGGAAACCTCTGCCGTCTCCCATTGGACGAATAGGCGCCTTTGGCTCCTGGATGTTGTCCGTTTACACATTCATTCATTGGCAAAGCGTCTAGTTCACCCATCCTCCTAAACAGACGGGTTTATGTAGGCTTTTTTTCGTGGTCACCGTTGATGACTCTGTACTTCCGCGAATCCACACATGAAGTCTATGGTGTTGAATTACCTGACACCCCCTTCGCCGAGTCAATCATTCGTTTTCCTGGACCTCAACTGAGATAGCCAAATGACATACACACAAGTACACTATGGTTACAAGGATATCTGCTTCAGAGTAAGAATTTACCTTTGATCACTTTCCTGAAATCCTGCCTGCATGAGGAATAAATCATTCTGGTATGAGGAACTCCAAGAGCTAGCATCTGATCCGTCTCCCAAACTAAAACCAAGCTGTACTCAATTGAGTCCGTTAAAAAACACTCTTTCTAGGTTTTTCTCAGGGAAACTAAAACGTCTATTTTCTCTAAGTAGAACACTACTCAGACAGAAGGACCTTGGCCAAGGGTACAGCAGAGAGAGTGACAGAGAGAGAGAGAGAGAGAGAGAGAGAGAGAGAGAGAGTGACAGAGAGAGAGAGAGAGAGAGAGAGAGAGAGAGAGAGAGAGAGAGAGAGAGAGAGAGAGAGAGAGAGAGAGAGAGAGAGAGAGAGAGAGAGAGAGAGAGAGGGAGAGACAGAGAGGAACAGAGCGGGAGAGACAGAGAGAGAGAGACAGAGACAGAGACAGAGAGAGAGAGACAGAGACAGAGACAGAGACAGAGAGAGAGAGAGAGAGAGAGAGAGAGAGAGAGAGGGGAGGTACAAATTAAAAAAGCTTCCTGGCACTGTGCACTCACACACACACACAAACACACGGGAACAAACATACACAAACGGATACAAAAACACACACACACACACACACACACACACAACCAAACAAACACAAGACATCCTAAGTCACCCCTTTGCCTGCCTCTAAATGCTATTCTTTCTCCATGCCTCTCTATTCCTGGTTCTCCCTCTCCAGCTCTCTCTCTGTCTCTCCCTCACTACCTTCTAATGAAGTGAGGTGCGGCATACGCTGCTAATCTTCACATACAGGGTCTAATTACAGGCTGGACCAGGGGGGGGGGGGAGGACGGAGGGCTGATTGGACAGGGCAGAGGGGTGGAGATGAAGGGGAGGGGAGGGGAGGGGAGGAGAGGCGGGGAGGGGAAAAGAGAGGAGAGGAGAGGGGAGGCAAGAAGAGATGTGAGGAGGGGAGGGGAGAAGAGAACAGAGGAGGGGAGAGAAAGGGGAGTGAGAGGGAGACAGACTGACAGTCTAGCAGGGCGAGGCAGGGGTGTGTAGCGCGGAGTGTGGGGGGGGGGGGAGGGGAGGGGAGAGGTCCTTGAGGTGAATTATTCATCTTATGCCATGACACCTGAGGGCGATCTTGCTCTCAGTGAGTCACCGAGTTAAGGAGAGAGAGAGATAGAGGGAGATACACAGACTGTGTGTGACTCACACTCCCCGAGAGGACATTCACACCTGTGTGTGTGTGTGTGTGTGTGTGTGTGTGTGTGTGTGTGTGTGTGTGTGTGTGTGTGTGTGTGTGTGTGTGTGTGTGTGTGTGTGTGTGTGTGTGTGTGTGTGTGAGAGGTAGGGCTGCCGCGATTCGTTGACGGCATCGATGATTTCGTCGCTGAAAACGTGTCAACGTCAACGATATTCTTTTGTTTCCAAAACGCTATTTGTTCAATTAAATCCGTCGGCTATAATAAACGTGTAACTCAGACATCACATCCTAATTGCTGCGTTCACGTCAGTCCCTTTTGGCTCGCCGTCATCGGTCGGCTCCTGTCAACGGCGACAGGTTTAAAACAAAACAATGCGGCTGCAGCAGTCTTCGTCCAAACACGCCTCGTGCAAAGATCTCCCCACGTACCGAAAGCTTTCAGAAGTGCGCGAATACTTTAGGGCGAAGCGACAACAAAGACGCCGTTTGTTTGCTGTGCAAAATGTACGCGGCGTTTCGCAGCAGCACTACGGCCGTGCGCCGTCAGCTGAAAACAAAGCATGCCAGCGCTATTCTGGGAGGAGGGCCGCAAGCAACGGCCAAAACACCGTGGGCAGATCACACAGGGCCCTTTTCTTTAAACGCGCCCCCGCCCCCACACTTCTCCATTGTTTTCCTCTGGTACAGCGAGTCTGGGCTGAGCTACTCTCTTTAGTTGCGGTCGGCTTTTTTTTGGGGCATTGTTTTTTGGGAGAATGTTGAAATATTAAATGTTTCAACATTGGGTAATGGGCGTGGGTAAGGCCTGGGTCAGCCGTTCTTATGAAACAAATGACCAACACGTTACGCATTAGAATGGTTGAGCTTTTGCCATTGTGGCTGCTGGTACATACGCTCATTGAGAAAAGTGGTGTTCATTGGAACAGGTACGTTGACTGACTTGTGTGCGCAGTGGGCTTTTTGGGATGCACACCTCATTTAATTCTTAGCTCAGGAGGTAGAGCGGGTTGACTTGTAACCAGAAGGTTGCCGGTTTCGTTCCCCGGCTCCTCCTAGCTGAGTGTCGAGGTGTCCCTGAGCAATACGTCTCCACCTGACTGCTCCCGACGAGCTGGCTGTCGCTTTGCATGGCTGACTCCGCCGTCGGTGTGAGAATGTGTTTATGAACCGTTGCAAGTTGCTTTGGATAAAAGCGTCTGCTGAATGCCCTAAACGTAAATGTGTGGATAAACAGCCAGGTCCAGCCAGCTCTGTCACCCTAAGCGGATCATGTGCTGCTTACACACAGACAGCATCTAAAGTACAACCTGTGGCTATCGGAGACACACACACACACACACACACACAAACGCACACACATACAAAGACAGTAATAAGCTGGGTCAGCACAGCAGAGTAAGACTTACTCATGCTGAGTCTCAGCCATAAGTAGCGTTTCCAATAAAAGCAAGGAATGCACACAAGGTACACACACACACACACACACACAGGTAATCCAAATACACACACACACACACACACACACACACACAATGACACTTCAATGCAATAATTGTATTTCTGCATTCCATTGTCGTACCCAAGTAGCATGTAGAATTACTCCCTATTGAGATGTCATAGATAAGATAAGGCCCCCGACGATCCAACTAACAATTAATAGCCGCTAGGTGGCTAAGGACTTCAGCTAGAACCGTGAAACAGAAAGGTGTCGACGGAGGTGGAAGCTGGAACATCATGTAAGTGTAGAATGACATTGTGTTGGATGCATAAACTCTGCAAAACAAGCCTCCAAACCAAGAACCCTTGTGTCTCTCTCCCTGTACACAAATCATGTTTTAATGAAATGCCTAGAAAAATGGCAGCACTCTCATTCACCTGCGGAGAATCTCACACGTTCTTGACCTGTATCTCATGATCAGAATTACGCCTTATGGCACTGGCAGTGTTCAGAAGGTGGCCATCTTGGTCCATCCTGGTTCAGGGCTATTCAACCTCCTTATCAAGTGGGCCGAAAAGGAAAATCACTGGGGGTTCATGGGCCACACAGAGTAAAACCACGTGAATGAATCGCTACAAATAAATCGTACTTAAAGTAGTGTTAACTTAATATATATAGTACTACTACATGGAATAAACTTGTCAGACGCATTCCTTCCTTCTTCACTTTTAATCGTATCATTATAAAAGACTTTGTTCTCACGTATTTTGGACACGCATTTAGAATTAAACAATGTTGTTTGAATCATCACAAAACAGAACTAGTGTAAATATGAGACATTTTGAGCCAGTGAGTCAGTGAGAAAGATTGCACTGCCTTGTTTGCCTAGTTTGGCTCATCCTGAGACACTCATGCAGCTTCTCATAGGTCGTGGAGCAACGTCCCCTTGTTCTGATGGCATTCATATGAGAAAAGCTAGACTCACACGCATCGGTTGAGCCAAACATTGTCGGAATAAGTGATGCCAGTTCCTGATTGTGGAATATTGATACTGGCTAGTATCACCGGCTACACACAGAAACCTGGTTTGCATGCAACTATGTTTCTCCTTTATTTTATTTATTTTTTGCATGCAACCTCTTGCGGGCCAGAAAAAAATTGAGAGGGGCCGCATTTGGCCCACGTGCCGCTAGTTGAATAGGCCTGATCTAAACCCTCGCTGGATGAACTGAATGGTGTATTCCTCAAGTCGGACCTGAAAAAAGTATCGTCTCCTTCCTGCGCGGTGCCTTCTTGGGCTCCGATGACAGACTGTCCTGTTCTCTAGACCGCTGAGGACACGCTGATGTTGAAAGACCTTTGCTCTTTGCTTTCCAGGAACGTTCAGGAGAGGAGGGAAGACGGCAGGAAGGGGAGAGAACCGAACACACAGAGGGTACGGAGATGGAACGGAAGAGGAGGAGAACAGGAGGAGAAGAGGAGGTGAAGAGGAGGAGAACAGGAGGAGAACAGGAGGAGAAGAGGAGGTGAAGAGGAGGAGAACAGGAGGAGAAGAGGAGAAGAGGAGGAGAACAGGAGGAGAACAGGAGGAGAACAGGAGGAGAAGAGGAGAAGAGGAGGAGAACAGGAGGAGAACAGGAGGAGAACAGGAGGAGAACAGGAGGAGAACAGGAGAAGAGGAGGAGAAGAGGAGAAGAGGAGGAGAACAGGAGAACAGGAGGAGAACGGGAGGAGAACGGGAGGAGAACAGGAGGAGAACAGGAGGAGAAGAGGAGGAGAACAGGAGGAGAAGAGGAGAAGAACAGGAGGAGAACAGGAGGAGAACAGGAGGAGAAGAGGAGAAGAGGAGGAGAACAGGAGAACGGGAGGAGAACAGGAGGAGAACAGGAGGAGAAGAGGAGAAGAGGAGGAGAGGAGGAGAACAGGAGGAGAAGAGGAGAAGAGGAGGAGAGGAGGAGAACAGGAGGAGAACAGGAGGAGAACAGGAGGAGAACAGGAGGAGAAGAGGAGGAGAGGAGGAGAACAGGAGGAGAAGAGGAGGAGAAGAGGAGAACAGGAGGAGAACAGGAGGAGAACAGGAGGAGAAGAGGAGGAGAAGAGGAGGAGAAGTGGAGGTGAACAGGAGGAGAAGAGGAGGAGAACAGGAGAACGGGAGGAGAACGGGAGGAGAGGAGGAGAAGAGGAGGAGAAGAGGAGGAGAACAGGAGGAGAACAGGAGGAGAACGGGAGGAGAACAGGAGGAGAACAGGAGGAGAACAGGAGAAGAGAAGGAGAACAGGAGGAGAAGAGGAGGGGCCTTAAGGAGACAGGAGAGGAGGACGGGACAGGAGGGGGGCCTAATAAAGAATGCAACGGACAAACCGTTTAAGTTATTATCTTACAAAGAATGTACCAGAGTCAGCGCTTGCATAACGCCAGGGTGCCCAGAATAACCAGGAGCCGCCGCCGCCGCGCGCAGAGGGGATCCGGCGTTGGTCTCTTTCAGCTCCTTTAGACACGCTCCATTTTACACTACGGCACCGAGTTAGTCTTTGTACTGTCTGAGGCCCGTCACTCAGAGAGGGAGGGAGGGAGGGAGGGAGGGAGGGAGGGAGGGAGGGAGGGAGGGAGGGAGAGAGAGAGAGAGAGAGAGAGAGAGAGAGAGAGAGAGAGAGAGAGAGAGAGAGAGAGAGAGAGAGAGAGAGAGAGAGAGAGAGAGAGAGAGAGAGAGAGAGAGAGAGAGAGAGAGAGAGAGAGACAGAGACAGAGAGAGAGAGAGAGAGAGGGCTTGGCCTGCATGTGAACAGGAGGAGGGGAAGATGGGGCGGGCAAACAGCCGATGGCGCTGTGGTGTCAAAGAATCGAGCAGGTGGAGGAGGAGGAGGAGGAGGGGTGGAGAGGAGATGAAAAGTGTGGAAGAGACGGAGAGAGAGAGAGAGAGAGAGAGAGAACTGATATGGAGGAGAGGAAGTGGCAGCTCCTCTCCTTTGTGTGACTCCATCGGCGTATCGCGCTACTTTCTAGTTACTGTTGCTTTTTATAGCGACACCGAGCGCCATCCATCTGTAGCCTCCCGGCGGCCGATGGCAACACGAGAAGAATCATCCCGAAGAGACAACGGCAGAGTCGTTTTGGAGACTGGGTTGGTCATACCTGACTGCTTTTAACACCCGGCATACTTCAGATGGTTTACGGCCGCCACCCGCTACGCACCAGTGCATAAAATGGAAGACACGGGAAAATTACGAACTGCTTGGTCACTTGCGTCGTATTTTTAGAGTTGCATGACCTGCAAAACACGCACATAACGTCACCCTCCAACTGTTGACGCGATCCGTACAAACTGAGCTTAGGAAGAGAAGATGCCCGCACCAGTCACCGTGGTGACCGGGGAGAGTTTATCAAGGACCCCGGTGGCGGCGTTCGCGTATATCTCCGACACGACTCGGGTTAACTTGGTCGGCCTGAATGTCACCTTGAGGTGGCGTGCAGACCGGCTGCTTGATTTGTGATGCATGGTCGCCCTCCCTGGTGCAAGACCACGTCCTATTAGCCCGCCGCAAATTACATCCACTCTGCCTGAATAATGGATTCTCCCCACGCACCCACTCGCACACGCACGCGGGCACACACGTGCATACAAAAAAAAAAACATGTGCATGTGCACGCATTAGGTATGCACACTAATGCACCCTTACACAATAGTACCCGCGAAAACAATTAGGCGAGATCACGTAAAACGTGCAAACACTCGTGTACACAAACATGCAGTTCCCGCTCCTCACTGACTCACAAACACTCAAACCAAGATGTCTGCACGCACTGAAGGAAAACAAATGATGATTTCAGAAATGCACTCTAAAACACAACCCCACACAAACACACACGCACACAGCACAACATAAAGTGTGTGTTGGAGTAATGAATGGCTTAATCAGCATCTAATGTGTGTGGTGCGACCCCATGCTGTGCTGATGACTGCAGGTGGTGTGGTGGGGGTGGGGGGGGGGGGGGGGGGGGGGGGGGGAGGAACGTTTGTATCCATGCAATATACTGATGAAGAGGAAGGAGCCTAGTCTAGTGCTGCCACACACACACGTCACGTACTAGACATGGCTCCTTCCTCTTCATCAGAATAATGTGTGTGTGTGTGTGTGTGTGTGTGTGTGTGTGTGTGTGTGTGTGTGTGTGTGTGTGTGTGTGTGTGTGTGTGTGTGTGTGTGTGTGTGTGTGTGTGTGTGTGTGTGTGTGTGTGTGTGGGAGAGACAGATGTCTGCTGCTGCTTCCCATTTCCTATTAATCAACTGACCTCGCACTGTGCATGTGTGTGTGTGTGTGCATGTGTGTGTGTGTGTGTGTGTGTGTGACCATACATACAAGTGTGTGATTGTGTGTGTGTATGTAGCGTATAACCATTCGTACAATTGTGTGTGTGTGTGTGCATGTGTGTGTGTGTGTGTGTGTGTGTGTGTGTGTGTGTGTGTGTGTGTGTGTGTGTGTGTGTGTGTGTGTCTGTGTGTGTGTGTGTGTGTGTGTGTGTGTGTGTGTGTGTGTGTGTGTGTGTGTGTGTAATCCCAGTAACTCTCCGTTCCCAATTAGGGGTTTTTAATCCATCAACTGGTTGTTGCTATGGCGCTTTCTTTGCAAACTAATCAGGTCAAAGTTCGCGGGCATGCTCAGTTGAGAGAATGTCCTCTCTGAATTCTGGACGTATAGTGGTCCAGACGCACCGCCATGTCGTATGTCCTGTAGAATGCGTAGTGTAGGAAGGATCAGCATGGTTCTCATAATAATGTGATGTTTTACTACCATGAGCGTCTTCTCTCATTACAATGAAATCAGTTGAGTTGAATGACATTATATATACATAATATATAATTTATGGGGGAGTTGTTTATTTGTGTACATTCTGCTTAGCTGATGTACAGCCCCTTGACCTCACCATGCAGGTCCCCTTGTTGTTCTCTGAGGAGCTTTAGATCATTAGAACAATGAACAAACAAAGTTTTACTTTTATGGCCTTTCATTTTACCAGGCTGGTGTCTCACCTACACACACACACACAAACAAACACATGTCTACATGTCTGTCTCTCTGCCTTCATAGCACTTCTGACTCTCTACTTATTGTGTGTATCTATCTGTGTTCGTTTCCTTGTTCAGACCAATAAGACCTCAGGATTAAAAACATGATTACTAGACAAGCAATGACCGTCCACGGCTCAGACAAAGAGCACCGACCGATGAAGAGTTTAACACAGAGAGAGAGGGAGAGAGAGAGAGAGAGAGAGAGAGAGAGAGAGAGAGAGAGAGAGAGAGAGAGAGAGAGAGAGAGAGAGAGAGAGAGAGAGAGAGAGAGAGAGAGAGAGAGAGAGAGAGAGAGAGAGAGAGAGAGAGATTATTGGCATGTGTCCACTCATTGACGCGTTTTACTTTATACTCCTGTACCTCTCCTGTTGCAGCTATGACAATGAATTTCCCTACGGGTATAATTAGAGGTTAACAAATCGTATCTTACGTTAGTCAGAGAGAGAGAGAGAGAGCGAGAGAGTGTTAGAGAGAGAGAGAGAGAAATTCAAAGAAAAAGAGTCTTATCGTCAGAGAGAGTGATAGAAAGAAAGAGAAATGAGGGAGGGAGAAAGAGAAAGCAGAGAGCGTGAAAGAAAGAGAGAGAGAGTGTCAGAGAGAGAGCGAGAGAGAGCGAGAGCGAGAGAGAGAGCGAGAGAGAGAGAGAGAGCAGATACATGTGAGGTGGACGGACACAGAGAGAACCAGGTGTCCTGACCTTGTCTGAGTGACGGTAAACACAATAGAGAGAACACAGCTGCGTTCGGCGCAGTCCTGTGCGTGAACATGACATCTCCGTCCACTCCTCCAGCCTCAGCACCTCGACGCATCGCGCTCTAGAGACCGTATACACCCGGCGGCCATGTTGGTTCGTTGGGTGGGGAGACCAAGTAGAATCTTTGGGAAAACCATGGCAACTCGATGCATTATTTTTAGTTCTGCATTCCATTTCCCTCGTACAATGTATTCCCGTGGAGTTGTCATGGTTTCCCCAAAGATTTTAGAAGGTTTTCCCACCCAAAAGACCGATATAGCCGCGAGATAAATGAGGTACGCACCGCATTTAGTTAAGATACAATATATTGTACAAATAAATACGATATTTACAATACATTGTAAAACATTACACAAGTCATTTTGTGTAATGAGTCGGTTATGTTCAGATTCTAAACCAATTTATTTTCTAATTTGTATACCAAATGATTCTCAGGTGGGCGGTTTTGAGCGCGGCCGCGTCAGATGGCTTCTATGTTTAGCGCAGTCTGGAAATAACCGTCTATCTTTGTCTGAGATATGAACGATTCGTCCATTGCCTCCACGGTAGAAGGGCAAATTACACGCATCAACGTTTCTTCCTATGATTTCTCCCCGATCGACAGGACTATCTTTAGACCCCTGATGGAGAGAATAACCGACCAACGTTAGTCCAGCTCGTTCACTAGACATCCCTCCATGCCTGCTGTTGCTCTCATGTGCTACAGCGCAGCCTGGGTTGCACTGGTCAGCCACCGCAAGCTTGCGCAATACAAATGAAAGTCATTTGAATCCCGTTGCATTAAGAAAACTTGCGTTCAAAATCCTTGAGTTTGATAAGAGAACAATGGTTTCAGAAGCTACTTTAATAAACGAGGAGGAATATTTACATTGATTAATGTTACACTCTGGAGGTTAAAGAGGGACTCAACGTCA